>NW_027456724.1:90000-275000 GCF_040206685.1 Ascaphus truei | reverse complement strand
GTCGGGATGGAGAGGTGCGGATCGTCGAGGAGCTAGCCGGGGTCGGGATGGAGAGGTGCGGATCGTCGAGGAGCTAGCCGGGGTCGGGATGGAGAGGTGCGGATCGTCGAGAAGCTAGCCGGGGTCGGGATGGAGAGGTGCGGATCGTCGAGGAGCTAGCCGGGGTCGGGATGGAGAGGTGCGGATCGTCGAGGAGCTAGCCGGGGTCGGGATGGAGAGGTGCGGATCGTCGAGGAGCTAGCCGGGGTCGGGATGGAGAGGTGCGGATCGTCGAGGAGCTAGCCGGGGTCGGGATGGAGAGGTGCGAATCGTCGAGGAGCTAGCCGGGGTCGGGATGGAGAGGTGCGGATCGTCGCGGAGCTAGCCGGGGTCGGGATGGAGAGGTGCGGATCGTCGCGGAGCTAGCCGGGGTCGGGATGGAGAGGTGCGGATCGTCGCGGAGCTAGCCGGGGTCGGGATGGAGAGGTGCGGATCGTCGCGGAGCTAGCCGGGGTCGGGATGGAGAGGTGCGGATCGTCGAGGAGCTAGCCGGGGTCGGGATGGAGAGGTGCGGATCGTCGAGGAGCTAGCCGGGGTCGGGATGGAGAGGTGCGGATCGTCGCGGAGCTAGCCGGGGTCGGGATGGAGAGGTGCGGATCGTCGAGGAGCTAGCCGGGGTCGGGATGGAGAGGTGCGGATCGTCGAGGAGCTAGCCGGGGTCGGGATGGAGAGGTGCGGATCGTCGAGGAGCTAGCCGGGGTCGGGATGGAGAGGTGCGGATCGTCGAGGAGCTAGCCGGGGTCGGGATGGAGAGGTGCGGATCGGCGTGGTACCTTGCCGGGGTCGGGAAGGAGAGGTGCGGATCGTCGCGGAGCTAGCCGGGGTCGGGATGGAGAGGTGCGGATCGGCGAGGAGCTAGCCGGGGTCGGGATGGAGAGGTGCGGATCGTCGCGGAGCTAGCCGAGGTCGGGATGGAGAGGTGCGGATCGTCGAGGAGCTAGCCGGGGTCGGGTTGGAGAGGTGCGGATCGTCGAGGAGCTAGCCGGGGTCGGGATGGAGAGGTGCGGATCGTCGCGGAGCTAGCCGGGGTCGGGATGGAGAGGTGCGGATCGGCGAGGAGCTAGCCGGGGTCGGGATGGAGAGGTGCGGATCGTCGAGGAGCTAGCCGGGGTCAGGATGGAGAGGTGCGGATCGTCGAGGAGCTAGCCGGGGTCGGGATGGAGAGGTGCGGATCGTCGAGGAGCTAGCCGGGGTCGGGATGGAGAGGTGCGGATCGTTGAGGAGCTAGCCGGGGTCGGGATGGAGAGGTGCGGATCGTCGAGGAGCTAGCCGGGGTCGGGATGGAGAGGTGCGGATCGTCGAGGAGCTAGCCGGGGTCGGGATGGAGAGGTGCGGATCGTCGAGGAGCTAGCCGGGGTCGGGATGGAGAGGTGCGGATCGTCGAGGAGCTAGCCGGGGTCGGGATGGAGAGGTGTGGATCGTCGAGGAGCTAGCCGGGGTCGGGATGGAGAGGTGCGGATCGTCGAGGAGCTAGCCGGGGTCGGGATGGAGAGGTGCGGATCGTCGAGGAGCTAGCCGGGGTCGGGATGGAGAGGTGCGGATCGTCGCGGAGCTAGCCGGGGTCGGGATGGAGAGGTGCGGATCGTCGCGGAGCTAGCCGGGGTCGGGATGGAGAGATGCGGATCGTCGCGGAGCTAGCCGGGGTCGGGATGGAGAGATGCGGATCGTCGAGGAGCTAGCCGGGGTCGGGATGGAGAGGTGCGGATCGTCGAGGAGCTAGCCGGGGTCGGGATGGAGAGGTGCGGATCGTCGCGGAGCTAGCCGGGGTCAGGATGGAGAGGTGCGGATCGTCGAGGAGCTAGCCGGGGTCGGGAAGGAGAGGTGCGGATCGTCGAGGAGCTAGCCGGGGTCGGGATGGAGAGGTGCGGATCGTCGAGGAGCTAGCCGGGGTCGGGATGGAGAGGTGCGGATCGTCGAGGAGCTAGCCGGGGTCGGGGTGGAGAGGTGCGGATCGTCGAGGAGCTAGCCGGGGTCGGGATGGAGAGGTGCGGATCGTCGCGGAGCTAGCCGGGGTCGGGATGGAGAGGTGCGGATTGTCGAGGAGCTAGCCGGGGTCGGGATGGAGAGGTGCGGATTGTCGAGGAGCTAGCCGGGGTCGGGATGGAGAGGTGCGGATCGTCGCGGAGCTAGCCGGGGTCGGGATGGAGAGGTGCGGATCGTCGAGGAGCTAGCCGGGGTCGGGATGGAGAGGTGCGGATCGTCGAGGAGCTAGCCGGGGTCGGGATGGAGAGGTGCGGATCGTCGAGGAGCTAGCCGGGGTCGGGATGGAGAGGTGCGGATCGTCGAGGAGCTAGCCGGGGTCGGGATGGAGAGGTGCGGATCGTCGAGGAGCTAGCCGGGGTCAGGATGGAGAGGTGCGGATCGTCGAGGAGCTAGCCGGGGTCGGGATGGAGAGGTGCGGATCGTCGCGGAGCTAGCCGGGGTCGGGATGGAGAGGTGCGGATCGTCGCGGAGCTAGCCGGGGTCGGGATGGAGAGGTGCGGATCGTCGAGGAGCTAGCCGGGGTCGGGATGGAGAGGTGCGGATCGTCGAGGAGCTAGCCGGGGTCGGGATGGAGAGGTGCGGATCGTCGAGGAGCTAGCCGGGGTCGGGATGGAGAGGTGCGGATCGTCGAGGAGCTAGCCGGGGTCGGGATGGAGAGGTGCGGATCGTCGAGGAGCTAGCCGGGGTCGGGATGGAGAGGTGCGGATCGTCGAGGAGCTAGCCGGGGTCGGGATGGAGAGGTGCGGATCGTCGAGGAGCTAGCCGGGGTCGGGATGGAGAGGTGCGGATCGTCGAGGAGCTAGCCGGGGTCGGGATGGAGAGGTGCGGATCGTCGAGGAGCTAGCCGGGGTCGGGATGGAGAGGTGCGAATCGTCGAGGAGCTAGCCGGGGTCGGGATGGAGAGATGCGGATCGTCGAGGAGCTAGCCGGGGTCGGGATGGAGAGATGCGGATCGTCGAGGAGCTAGCCGGGGTCGGGATGGAGAGGTGCGGATCGTCGCGGAGCTAGCCGGGGTCGGGATGGAGAGGTGCGGATCGTCGAGGAGCTAGCCGGGGTCGGGATGGAGAGGTGCGGATCGTCGCGGAGCTAGCCGGGGTCGGGATAGAGAGGTGCGGATCGTCGAGGAGCTAGCCGGGGTCGGGATGGAGAGGTGCGGATCGTCGAGGAGCTAGCCGGGGTCGGGATGGAGAGGTGCGGATCGTCGAGGAGCTAGCCGGGGTCGGGGTGGAGAGGTGCGGATCGTCGAGGAGCTAGCCGGGGTCGGGATGGAGAGGTGCGGATCGTCGAGAAGCTAGCCGGGGTCGGGATGGAGAGGTGCGGATCGTCGAGGAGCTAGCCGGGGTCGGGATGGAGAGGTGCGGATCGTCGAGGAGCTAGCCGGGGTCGGGATGGAGAGGTGCGGATCGTCGAGAAGCTAGCCGGGGTCGGGATGGAGAGGTGCGGATCGTCGAGGAGCTAGCCGGGGTCGGGATGGAGAGGTGCGGATCGTCGCGGAGCTAGCCAGGGTCGGGATGGAGAGGTGCGGATCGTCGAGGAGCTAGCCGGGGTCGGGATGGAGAGGTGCGGATCGTCGCGGAGCTAGCCGGGGTCGGGATGGAGAGGTGCGGATCGTCGAGGAGCTAGCCGGGGTCGGGATGGAGAGGTGCGGATCGTCGAGGAGCTAGCCGGGGTCGGGATGGAGAGGTGCGGATCGTCGAGGAGCTAGCCGGGGTCGGGATGGAGAGGTGCGGATCGTCGAGGAGCTAGCCGGGGTCGGGATGGAGAGGTGCGGATCGTCGAGGAGCTAGCCGGGGTCGGGATGGAGAGGTGCGGATCGTCGCGGAGCTAGCCGGGGTCGGGATGGAGAGGTGCGGATCGTCGAGGAGCTAGCCGGGGTCGGGATGGAGAGGTGCGGATCGTCGAGGAGCTAGCCGGGGTCGGGATGGAGAGGTGCGGATCGTCGAGGAGCTAGCCGGGGTCGGGATGGAGAGGTGCGGATCGTCGAGGAGCTAGCCGGGGTCGGGATGGAGAGGTGCGGATCGTCGCGGAGCTAGCCGGGGTCGGGATGGAGAGGTGCGGATCGTCGCGGAGCTAGCCGGGGTCGGGATGGAGAGGTGCGGATCGTCGAGGAGCTAGCCGGGGTCGGGATGGAGAGGTGCGGATCGTCGAGGAGCTAGCCGGGGTCGGGATGGAGAGGTGCGGATCGTCGAGGAGCTAGCCGGGGTCGGGATGGAGAGGTGCGGATCGTCGAGGAGCTAGCCGGGGTCGGGATGGAGAGGTGCGGATCGTCGAGAAGCTAGCCGGGGTCGGGATGGAGAGGTGCGGATCGTCGAGGAGCTAGCCGGGGTCGGGATGGAGAGGTGCGGATCGTCGAGGAGCTAGCCGGGGTCGGGATGGAGAGGTGCGGATCGTCGAGGAGCTAGCCGGGGTCGGGATGGAGAGGTGCGGATCGTCGAGGAGCTAGCCGGGGTCGGGATGGAGAGGTGCGGATCGTCGAGGAGCTAGCCGGGGTCGGGATGGAGAGGTGCGGATCGTCGAGAAGCTAGCCGGGGTCGGGATGGAGAGGTGCGGATCGTCGCGGAGCTAGCCGGGGTCGGGATGGAGAGGTGCGGATCGTCGAGGAGCTAGCCGGGGTCGGGATGGAGAGGTGCGGATCGTCGAGAAGCTAGCCGGGGTCGGGATGGAGAGGTGCGGATCGTCGAGGAGCTAGCCGGGGTCGGGATGGAGAGGTGCGGATCGTCGAGGAGCTAGCCGGGGTCGGGATGGAGAGGTGCGGATCGTCGCGGAGCTAGCCGGGGTCGGGATGGAGAGGTGCGGATCGTCGAGGAGCTAGCCGGGGTCGGGATGGAGAGGTGCGGATCGTCGAGGAGCTAGCCGGGGTCGGGATGGAGAGGTGCGGATCGTCGAGGAGCTAGCCGGGGTCGGGATGGAGAGGTGCGGATCGTCGAGAAGCTAGCCGGGGTCGGGATGGAGAGGTGCGGATCGTCGAGGAGCTAGCCGGGGTCGGGATGGAGAGGTGCGGATCGTCGAGGAGCTAGCCGGGGTCGGGATGGAGAGGTGCGGATCGTCGAGGAGCTAGCCGGGGTCGGGATGGAGAGGTGCGGATCGTCGAGGAGCTAGCCGGGGTCGGGATGGAGAGGTGCGGATCGTCGAGAAGCTAGCCGGGGTCGGGATGGAGAGGTGCGGATCGTCGCGGAGCTAGCCGGGGTCGGGATGGAGAGGTGCGGATCGTCGAGGAGCTAGCCGGGGTCGGGATGGAGAGGTGCGGATCGTCGAGAAGCTAGCCGGGGTCGGGATGGAGAGGTGCGGATCGTCGAGGAGCTAGCCGGGGTCGGGATGGAGAGGTGCGGATCGTCGAGGAGCTAGCCGGGGTCGGGATGGAGAGGTGCGGATCGTCGAGGAGCTAGCCGGGGTCGGGATGGAGAGGTGCGGATCGTCGAGGAGCTAGCCGGGGTCGGGATGGAGAGGTGCGGATCGTCGCGGAGCTAGCCGGGGTCGGGATGGAGAGGTGCGGATCGTCGAGGAGCTAGCCGGGGTCGGGATGGAGAGGTGCGGATCGTCGAGGAGCTAGCCGGGGTCGGGATGGAGAGGTGCGGATCGTCGCGGAGCTAGCCGGGGTCGGGATGGAGAGGTGCGGATCGTCGCGGAGCTAGCCGGGGTCGGGATGGAGAGGTGCGGATCGTCGCGGAGCTAGCCGGGGTCGGGATGGAGAGGTGCGGATCGTCGAGGAGCTAGCCGGGGTCGGGATGGAGAGGTGCGGATCGTCGAGGAGCTAGCCGGGGTCGGGATGGAGAGGTGCGGATCGTCGCGGAGCTAGCCGGGGTCGGGATGGAGAGGTGCGGATCGTCGAGGAGCTAGCCGGGGTCGGGATGGAGAGGTGCGGATCGTCGAGGAGCTAGCCGGGGTCGGGATGGAGAGGTGCGGATCGTCGAGGAGCTAGCCGGGGTCGGGATGGAGAGGTGCGGATCGTCGAGGAGCTAGCCGGGGTCGGGATGGAGAGGTGCGGATCGGCGTGGTACCTTGCCGGGGTCGGGAAGGAGAGGTGCGGATCGTCGCGGAGCTAGCCGGGGTCGGGATGGAGAGGTGCGGATCGGCGAGGAGCTAGCCGGGGTCGGGATGGAGAGGTGCGGATCGTCGCGGAGCTAGCCGAGGTCGGGATGGAGAGGTGCGGATCGTCGAGGAGCTAGCCGGGGTCGGGTTGGAGAGGTGCGGATCGTCGAGGAGCTAGCCGGGGTCGGGATGGAGAGGTGCGGATCGTCGCGGAGCTAGCCGGGGTCGGGGTGGAGAGGTGCGGATCGGCGAGGAGCTAGCCGGGGTCGGGATGGAGAGGTGCGGATCGTCGAGGAGCTAGCCGGGGTCAGGATGGAGAGGTGCGGATCGTCGAGGAGCTAGCCGGGGTCGGGATGGAGAGGTGCGGATCGTCGAGGAGCTAGCCGGGGTCGGGATGGAGAGGTGCGGATCGTTGAGGAGCTAGCCGGGGTCGGGATGGAGAGGTGCGGATCGTCGAGGAGCTAGCCGGGGTCGGGATGGAGAGGTGCGGATCGTCGAGGAGCTAGCCGGGGTCGGGATGGAGAGGTGCGGATCGTCGAGGAGCTAGCCGGGGTCGGGATGGAGAGGTGCGGATCGTCGAGGAGCTAGCCGGGGTCGGGGTGGAGAGGTGCGGATCGTCGAGGAGCTAGCCGGGGTCGGGATGGAGAGGTGCGGATCGTCGAGGAGCTAGCCGGGGTCGGGATGGAGAGGTGCGGATCGTCGCGGAGCTAGCCGGGGTCGGGATGGAGAGGTGCGGATCGTCGCGGAGCTAGCCGGGGTCGGGATGGAGAGATGCGGATCGTCGCGGAGCTAGCCGGGGTCGGGATGGAGAGATGCGGATCGTCGAGGAGCTAGCCGGGGTCGGGATGGAGAGGTGCGGATCGTCGAGGAGCTAGCCGGGGTCGGGATGGAGAGGTGCGGATCGTCGCGGAGCTAGCCGGGGTCAGGATGGAGAGGTGCGGATCGTCGAGGAGCTAGCCGGGGTCGGGAAGGAGAGGTGCGGATCGTCGAGGAGCTAGCCGGGGTCGGGATGGAGAGGTGCGGATCGTCGAGGAGCTAGCCGGGGTCGGGATGGAGAGGTGCGGATCGTCGAGGAGCTAGCCGGGGTCGGGGTGGAGAGGTGCGGATCGTCGAGGAGCTAGCCGGGGTCGGGATGGAGAGGTGCGGATCGTCGCGGAGCTAGCCGGGGTCGGGATGGAGAGGTGCGGATTGTCGAGGAGCTAGCCGGGGTCGGGATGGAGAGGTGCGGATTGTCGAGGAGCTAGCCGGGGTCGGGATGGAGAGGTGCGGATCGTCGCGGAGCTAGCCGGGGTCGGGATGGAGAGGTGCGGATCGTCGAGGAGCTAGCCGGGGTCGGGATGGAGAGGTGCGGATTGTCGAGAAGCTAGCCGGGGTCGGGATGGAGAGGTGCGGATCGTCGAGGAGCTAGCCGGGGTCGGGATGGAGAGGTGCGGATCGTCGAGGAGCTAGCCGGGGTCGGGATGGAGAGGTGCGGATCGTCGAGGAGCTAGCCGGGGTCGGGATGGAGAGGTGCGGATCGTCGAGGAGCTAGCCGGGGTCGGGATGGAGAGGTGCGGATCGTCGAGGAGCTAGCCGGGGTCGGGATGGAGAGGTGCGGATCGTCGAGGAGCTAGCCGGGGTCAGGATGGAGAGGTGCGGATCGTCGAGGAGCTAGCCGGGGTCGGGATGGAGAGGTGCGGATCGTCGCGGAGCTAGCCGGGGTCGGGATGGAGAGGTGCGGATCGTCGAGGAGCTAGCCGGGGTCGGGATGGAGAGGTGCGGATCGTCGAGGAGCTAGCCGGGGTCGGGATGGAGAGGTGCGGATCGTCGAGGAGCTAGCCGGGGTCGGGATGGAGAGGTGCGGATCGTCGAGGAGCTAGCCGGGGTCGGGATGGAGAGGTGCGGATCGTCGAGGAGCTAGCCGGGGTCGGGATGGAGAGGTGCGAATCGTCGAGGAGCTAGCCGGGGTCGGGATGGAGAGATGCGGATCGTCGAGGAGCTAGCCGGGGTCGGGATGGAGAGATGCGGATCGTCGAGGAGCTAGCCGGGGTCGGGATGGAGAGGTGCGGATCGTCGCGGAGCTAGCCGGGGTCGGGATGGAGAGGTGCGGATCGTCGAGGAGCTAGCCGGGGTCGGGATGGAGAGATGCGGATCGTCGCGGAGCTAGCCGGGGTCGGGATAGAGAGGTGCGGATCGTCGAGGAGCTAGCCGGGGTCGGGATGGAGAGGTGCGGATCGTCGAGGAGCTAGCCGGGGTCGGGATGGAGAGGTGCGGATCGTCGAGGAGCTAGCCGGGGTCGGGGTGGAGAGGTGCGGATCGTCGAGGAGCTAGCCGGGGTCGGGATGGAGAGGTGCGGATCGTCGAGGAGCTAGCCGGGGTCGGGATGGAGAGGTGCGGATCGTCGCGGAGCTAGCCGGGGTCGGGATGGAGAGGTGCGGATCGTCGCGGAGCTAGCCGGGGTCGGGATGGAGAGATGCGGATCGTCGCGGAGCTAGCCGGGGTCGGGATGGAGAGATGCGGATCGTCGAGGAGCTAGCCGGGGTCGGGATGGAGAGGTGCGGATCGTCGAGGAGCTAGCCGGGGTCGGGATGGAGAGGTGCGGATCGTCGAGGAGCTAGCCGGGGTCGGGATGGAGAGGTGCGGATCGTCGAGGAGCTAGCCGGGGTCGGGATGGAGAGGTGCGGATCGTCGATGAGCTAGCCGGGGTCAGTATTGGAGAGGTGCGGATCGTCGCGGAGCTAGCCGGGGTCAGGATGGAGAGGTGCGGATCGTCGAGGAGCTAGCCGGGGTCGGGATGGAGAGATGCGGATCGTCGAGGAGCTAGCCGGGGTCGGGATGGAGAGGTGCGGATCGTCGATGAGCTAGCCGGGGTCAGTATTGGAGAGGTGCGGATCGTCGCGGAGCTAGCCGGGGTCGGGATGGAGAGGTGCGGATCGTCGAGGAGCTAGCCGGGGTCGGGATGGAGAGGTGCGGATCGTCGAGGAGCTAGCCGGGGTCGGGATGGAGAGGTGCGGATCGTCGCGGAGCTAGCCGGGGTCGGGATTTAGAGGTGCGGATCGTCGAGAAGCTAGCCGGGGTCGGGATGGAGAGATGCGGATCGTCGAGGAGCTAGCCGGGGTCGGGATGGAGAGGTGCTGATCGTCGAGGAGCTAGCCGGGGTCGGGATGGAGAGATGCGGATCGTCGAGGAGCTAGCCGGGGTCGGGATGGAGAGGTGCGGATCGTCGAGGAGCTAGCCGGGGTCGGGATGGAGAGGTGCGGATCGTCGAGGAGCTAGCCGGGGTCGGGATGGAGAGGTGCGGATTGTCGAGGAGCTAGCCGGGGTCGGGATGGAGAGGTGCGGATCGTCGAGGAGCTAGCCGGGGTCGGGATGGAGAGGTGCGGATCGTCGAGGAGCTAGCCGGGGTCGGGATGGAGAGGTGCGGATCGTCGAGGAGCTAGCCGGGGTCGGGATGGAGAGGTGCGGATCGTCGAGGAGCTAGCCGGGGTCGGGATGGAGAGGTGCGGATCGTCGAGGAGCTAGCCGGGGTCGGGATGGAGAGGTGCGGATCGTCATGGTACCTTTCCGGGGTCGGGATGGAGAGGTGCGGATCGTCGAGGAGCTAGCCGGGGTCGGGATGGAGAGGTACGGATCGTCGAGGAGCTAGCCGGGGTCGGGATGGAGAGGTACGGATCGTCGAGGAGCTAGCCGGGGTCGGGATGGAGAGGTGCGGATCGTCGAGGAGCTAGCCGGGGTCGGGATGGAGAGGTGCAGATCGTCGAGGAGCTAGCCGGGGTCGGGATGGAGAGGTGCGGATCGTCGAGGAGCTAGCCGGGGTCGGGATGGAGAGGTGCGGATCGTCGAGGAGCTAGCCGGGGTCGGGATGGAGAGGTGCGGATCGTCGCGGAGCTAGCCGGGGTCGGGATGGAGAGGTGTGGATCGTCGCGGAGCTAGCCGGGGTCGGGATGGAGAGGTGCGGATCGTCGAGGAGCTAGCCGGGGTCGGGATGGAGAGGTGCGGATCGTCGAGGAGCTAGCCGGGGTCGGGATGGAGAGGTGCGGATCGTCGAGGAGCTAGCCGGGGTCGGGATGGAGAGGTGCGGATCGTTGAGGAGCTAGCCGGGGTCGGGATGGAGAGGTGCGGATCGTCGAGGAGCTAGCCGGGGTCGGGATGGAGAGGTGCGGATCGTCGAGGAGCTAGCCGGGGTCGGGATGGAGAGGTGCGGATCGTCGAGGAGCTAGCCGGGGTCGGGGTGGAGAGGTGCGGATCGTCGAGGAGCTAGCCGGGGTCGGGGTGGAGAGGTGCGGATCGGCGAGGAGCTAGCCGGGGTCGGGATGGAGAGGTGCGGATCGTCGCGGAGCTAGCCGGGGTCGGGATGGAGAGATGCGGATCGTCGCGGAGCTAGCCGGGGTCGGGATGGAGAGATGCGGATCGTCGAGGAGCTAGCCGGGGTCGGGATGGAGAGGTGCGGATCGTCGAGGAGCTAGCCGGGGTCGGGATGGAGAGGTGCGGATCGTCGCGGAGCTAGCCGGGGTCAGGATGGAGAGGTGCGGATCGTCGAGGAGCTAGCCGGGGTCGGGAAGGAGAGATGCGGATCGTCGAGGAGCTAGCCGGGGTCGGGATGGAGAGGTGCGGATCGTCGCGGAGCTAGCCGGGGTCGGGATGGAGAGGTGCGGATCGTCGCGGAGCTAGCCGGGGTCGGGATGGAGAGGTGCGGATCGTCGCGGAGCTAGCCGGGGTCGGGATGGAGAGGTGCGGATCGTCGCGGAGCTAGCCGGGGTCGGGATGGAGAGGTGCGGATCGTCGAGGAGCTAGCCGGGGTCGGGATGGAGAGGTGCAGATCGTCGAGGAGCTAGCCGGGGTCGGGATGGAGAGGTGCGGATTGTCGAGGAGCTAGCCGGGGTCGGGATGGAGAGGTGCGGATCGTCGAGGAGCTAGCCGGGGTCGGGATGGAGAGGTGCGGATCGTCGAGGAGCTAGCCGGGGTCGGGATGGAGAGGTGCGGATCGTCGAGGAGCTAGCCGGGGTTGGGATGGAGAGGTGCGGATCGTCGAGGAGCTAGCCGGGGTCGGGATGGAGAGGTGCGGATCGTCGAGGAGCTAGCCGGGGTCGGGATGGAGAGGTGCGGATTGTCGAGGAGCTAGCCGGGGTCGGGATGGAGAGGTGCGGATCGTCGCGGAGCTAGCCGGGGTCGGGATGGAGAGGTGCGGATCGTCGAGGAGCTAGCCGGGGTCGGGATGGAGAGGTGCGGATCGTCGAGGAGCTAGCCGGGGTCGGGATGGAGAGGTGCGGATCGTCGAGGAGCTAGCCGGGGTTGGGATGGAGAGGTGCGGATCGTCGAGGAGCTAGCCGGGGTCGGGATGGAGAGGTGCGGATCGTCGCGGAGCTAGCCGGGGTCGGGATGGAGAGGTGCGGATCGTCGAGGAGCTAGCCGGGGTCGGGATGGAGAGGTGCGGATCGTCGAGGAGCTAGCCGGGGTCGGGATGGAGAGATGCGGATCGTCGAGGAGCTAGCCGGGGTCGGGATGGAGAGGTGCGGATCGTCGAGGAGCTAGCCGGGGTCGGGGTGGAGAGGTGCGGATCGTCGAGGAGCTAGCCGGGGTCGGGATGGAGAGGTGCGGATCGTCGAGGAGCTAGCCGGGGTCGGGATGGAGAGGTGCGGATCGTCGAGGAGCTAGCCGGGGTCGGGATGGAGAGGTGCGGATCGTCGAGGAGCTAGCCGGGGTCGGGATGGAGAGGTGCGGATCGTCGCGGAGCTAGCCGGGGTCGGGATGGAGAGGTGCGGATCGTCGCGGAGCTAGCCGGGGTCGGGATGGAGAGGTGCGGATCGTCGCGGAGCTAGCCGGGGTCGGGATGGAGAGGTGCGGATCGTCGAGGAGCTAGCCGGGGTCGGGATGGAGAGGTGCGGATCGTCGAGGAGCTAGCCGGGGTCGGGATGGAGAGGTGCGAATCGTCGAGGAGCTAGCCGGGGTCGGGATGGAGAGGTGCGGATCGTCGCGGAGCTAGCCGGGGTCGGGATGGAGAGGTGCGGATCGTCGAGGAGCTAGCCGGGGTCGGGATGGAGAGGTGCGGATCGTCGAGGAGCTAGCCGGGGTCGGGATGGAGAGGTGCGGATCGTCGAGGAGCTAGCCGGGGTCGGGATGGAGAGGTGCGGATCGTCGAGGAGCTAGCCGGGGTCGGGATGGAGAGGTGCGGATCGTCGCGGAGCTAGCCGGGGTCGGGATGGAGAGGTGCGGATCGTCGAGAAGCTAGCCGGGGTCGGGATGGAGAGGTGCGGATCGTCGCGGAGCTAGCCGGGGTCGGGGTGGAGAGGTGCGGATCGTCGCGGAGCTAGCCGGGGTCGGGGTGGAGAGGTGCGGATCGTCGAGGAGCTAGCCGGGGTCGGGATGGAGAGGTGCGGATCGTCGAGGAGCTAGCCGGGGTCGGGATGGAGAGGTGCGGATCGTCGAGGAGCTAGCCGGGGTCGGGATGGAGAGGTGCGGATCGTCGAGGAGCTAGCCGGGGTCGGGATGGAGAGGTGCGGATCGTCGCGGAGCTAGCCGGGGTCGGGATGGAGAGGTGCGAATCGTCGAGGAGCTAGCCGGGGTCGGGATGGAGAGGTGCGAATCGTCGAGGAGCTAGCCGGGGTCGGGATGGAGAGGTGCGGATCGTCGAGGAGCTAGCCGGGGTCGGGATGGAGAGGTGCGGATCGTCGCGGAGCTAGCCGGGGTCGGGATGGAGAGGTGCGGATCGTCGAGGAGCTAGCCGGGGTCGGGATGGAGAGGTGCGGATCGTCGAGGAGCTAGCCGGGGTCGGGATGGAGAGGTGCGAATCGTCGAGGAGCTAGCCGGGGTCGGGATGGAGAGGTGCGGATCGTCGAGGAGCTAGCCGGGGTCGGGATGGAGAGGTGCGGATCGTCGAGGAGCTAGCCGGGGTCGGGATGGAGAGGTGCGGATCGTCGAGGAGCTAGCCGGGGTCGGGATGGAGAGGTGCGAATCGTCGAGGAGCTAGCCGGGGTCGGGATGGAGAGGTGCGGATTGTCGAGGAGCTAGCCGGGGTCGGGATGGAGAGATGCGGATCGTCGAGGAGCTAGCCAGGGTCGGGATGGAGAGGTGCGGATCGTCGAGGAGCTAGCCGGGGTCGGGATGGAGAGGTGCGGATCGTCGCGGAGCTAGCCGGGGTCGGGATGGAGAGGTGCGGATCGTCGAGGAGCTAGCCGGGGTCGGGATGGAGAGATGCGGATCGTCGAGGAGCTAGCCGGGGTCGGGATGGAGAGGTGCGGATCGTCGCGGAGCTAGCCGGGGTCGGGATGGAGAGGTGCGGATCGTCGAGGAGCTAGCCGGGGTCGGGATGGAGAGGTGCGGATCGTCGAGGAGCTAGCCGGGGTCGGGATGGAGAGGTGCGGATCGTCGAGGAGCTAGCCGGGGTCGGGATGGAGAGGTGCGGATCGTCGAGGAGCTAGCCGGGGTCGGGATGGAGAGGTGCGGATCGTCGAGGAGCTAGCCGGGGTCGGGATGGAGAGGTGCGGATCGTCGAGGAGCTAGCCGGGGTCGGGATGGAGAGGTGCGGATCGTCGAGGAGCTAGCCGGGGTCGGGATGGAGAGGTGCGGATCGTCGCGGAGCTAGCCGGGGTCGGGATGGAGAGGTGCGGATCGTCGAGGAGCTAGCCGGGGTCGGGATGGAGAGGTGCGGATCGTCGAGGAGCTAGCCGGGGTCGGGATGGAGAGGTGCGGATCGGCGCGGAGCTAGCCGGGGTCGGGATGGAGAGGTGCGGATCGTCGAGGAGCTAGCCGGGGTCGGGGTGGAGAGGTGCGGATCGTCGAGGAGCTAGCCGGGGTCGGGATGGAGAGGTGCGGATCGTCGAGGAGCTAGCCGGGGTCGGGATGGAGAGGTGCGGATCGTCGCGGAGCTAGCCGGGGTCGGGATGGAGAGGTGCGGATCGTCGAGGAGCTAGCCGGGGTCGGGATGGAGAGGTGCGGATCGTCGCGGAGCTAGCCGGGGTCGGGATGGAGAGGTGCGGATCGTCGCGGAGCTAGCCGGGGTCGGGATGGAGAGGTGCGGATCGTCGCGGAGCTTGCCGGGGTCGGGATGGAGAGGTGCGGATCGTCGCGGAGCTAGCCGGGGTCGGGATGGAGAGGTGCGGATCGTCGAGGAGCTAGCCGGGGTCGGGATGGAGAGGTGCGGATCGGCGTGGTACCTTGCCGGGGTCGGGATGGAGAGGTGCGGATCGGCGTGGTACCTTGCCGGGGTCGGGATGGAGAGGTGCGGATCGTCGAGGAGCTAGCCGGGGTCGGGATGGAGAGATGCGGATCGTCGCGGAGCTAGCCGGGGTCGGGATGGAGAGGTGCGGATCGTCGCGGAGCTAGCCGGGGTCGGGATGGAGAGGTACGGATTGTCGAGAAGCTAGCCGGGGTCGGGATGGAGAGGTACGGATTGTCGAGGAGCTAGCCGGGGTCGGGATGGAGAGGTGCGGATCGTCGAGGAGCTAGCCGGGGTCGGGATGGAGAGGTGCGGATCGTCGAGGAGCTAGCCGGGGTCGGGATGGAGAGGTGCGGATCGTCGCGGAGCTAGCCGGGGTCGGGATGGAGAGGTGCGGATCGTCGAGGAGCTAGCCGGGGTCGGGATGGAGAGGTGCGGATCGTCGAGGAGCTAGCCGGGGTCGGGATGGAGAGGTGCGGATCGTCGAGGAGCTAGCCGGGGTCGGGATGGAGAGGTGCGGATCGTCGAGGAGCTAGCCGGGGTCGGGATGGAGAGGTGCGGATCGTCGAGGAGCTAGCCGGGGTCGGGAAGGAGAGGTGCGGATCGGCGAGGAGCTAGCCGGGGTCGGGATGGAGAGGTGCGGATCGTCGAGGAGCTAGCCGGGGTCGGGATGGAGAGGTGCGGATCGTCGAGGAGCTAGCCGGGGTCGGGATGGAGAGGTGCGGATCGTCGCGGAGCTAGCCGGGGTCGGGATGGAGAGGTGCGGATCGTCGAGGAGCTAGCCGGGGTCGGGATGGAGAGGTGCGGATCGTCGAGGAGCTAGCCGGGGTCGGGATGGAGAGGTGCGGATCGTCGCGGAGCTAGCCGGGTCGGGATGGAGAGGTGCGGATCGTCGAGGAGCTAGCCGGGGTCGGGATAGAGAGGTGCGGATCGTCGCGGAGCTAGCCGGGGTCGGGATGGAGAGGTGCGGATCGTCGAGGAGCTAGCCGGGGTCGGGATGGAGAGGTGCGGATCGTCGAGGAGCTAGCCGGGGTCGGGATGGAGAGGTGCGGATCGTCGAGGAGCTAGCCGGGGTCGGGATGGAGAGGTGCGGATCGTCGAGGAGCTAGCCGGGGTCGGGATGGAGAGGTGCGGATCGTCGAGGAGCTAGCCGGGGTCGGGTTGGAGAGGTGCGGATCGTCGCGGAGCTAGCCGGGGTCGGGATGGAGAGGTGCGGATCGTCGCGGAGCTAGCCGGGGTCGGGATGGAGAGGTGCGGATCGTCGAGGAGCTAGCCGGGGTCGGGATGGAGAGGTGCGGATCGTTGAGGAGCTAGCCGGGGTCGGGATGGAGAGGTGCGGATCGTCGCGGAGCTAGCCGGGGTCGGGATGGAGAGGTGCGGATCGTCGAGGAGCTAGCCGGGGTCGGGATGGAGAGGTGCGGATCGTCGAGGAGCTAGCCGGGGTCGGGATGGAGAGGTGCGGATCGGCGAGGAGCTAGCCGGGGTCGGGATGGAGAGATGCGGATCGTCGCGGAGCTAGCCTGGGTCGGGATGGAGAGGTGCGGATCGTCGAGGAGCTAGCCGGGGTCGGGATGGAGAGGTGCGGATCGTCGCGGAGCTAGCCTGGGTCGGGATGGAGAGGTGCGGATCGGCGAGGAGCTAGCCGGGGTCGGGATGGAGAGGTGCGGATCGTCGAGGAGCTAGCCGGGGTCGGGATGGAGAGGTGCGGATCGTCGAGGAGCTAGCCGGGGTCGGGATGGAGAGGTGCGGATCGTCGAGGAGCTAGCCTGGGTCGGGATGGAGAGGTGCGGATCGTCGAGGAGCTAGCCGGGGTCGGGATGGAGAGGTGCGGATCGTCGCGGAGCTAGCCGGGGTCGGGATGGAGAGGTGCGGATCGTCGAGGAGCTAGCCGGGGTCGGGATGGAGAGGTGCGGATCGTCGAGGAGCTAGCCGGGGTCGGGATGGAGAGGTGCGGATCGTCGAGGAGCTAGCCGGGGTCGGGATGGAGAGGTGCGGATCGTCGAGGAGCTAGCCGGGGTCAGGATGGAGAGGTGCGGATCGTCGAGGAGCTAGCCGGGGTCGGGATGGAGAGGTGCGGATCGTCGCGGAGCTAGCCGGGGTCAGGATGGAGAGGTGCGGATCGTCGAGGAGCTAGCCGGGGTCGGGATGGAGAGGTGCGGATCGGCGAGGAGCTAGCCTGGGTCGGGATGGAGAGGTGCGGATCGTCGCGGAGCTAGCCGGGGTCGGGATGGAGAGGTGCGGATCGTCGAGGAGCTAGCCGGGGTCGGGATGGAGAGGTGCGGATCGTCGAGGAGCTAGCCGGGGTCGGGATGGAGAGGTGCGGATCGTCGAGGAGCTAGCCGGGGTCGGGATGGAGAGGTGCGGATCGGCGAGGAGCTAGCCTGGGTCGGGATGGAGAGGTGCGGATCGTCGCGGAGCTAGCCGGGGTCGGGATGGAGAGGTGCGGATCGTCGCGGAGCTAGCCGGGGTCGGGATGGAGAGGTGCGGATCGTCGAGGAGCTAGCCGGGGTCGGGATGGAGAGGTGCGGATCGTCGCGGAGCTAGCCGGGGTCGGGGTGGAGAGGTGCGGATCGTCGAGGAGCTAGCCGGGGTCGGGGTGGAGAGGTGCGGATCGTCGAGGAGCTAGCCGGGGTCGGGATGGAGAGGTGCGGATCGTCGCGGAGCTAGCCGGGGTCGGGATGGAGAGGTGCGGATCGTCGAGGAGCTAGCCGGGGTCGGGATGGAGAGGTGCGGATCGTCGAGGAGCTAACCGGGGTCGGGATGGAGAGGTGCGGATCGTCGCGGAGCTAGCCGGGGTCGGGATGGAGAGGTGCGGATCGTCGAGGAGCTAGCCGGGGTCGGGATGGAGAGGTGCGGATCGTCGAGGAGCTAGCCGGGGTCGGGATGGAGAGGTGCGGATTGTCGAGGAGCTAGCCGGGGTCGGGATGGAGAGGTGCGGATCGTCGAGGAGCTAGCCGGGGTCGGGATGGAGAGGTGCGGATTGTCGAGGAGCTAGCCGGGGTCGGGATGGAGAGATGCGGATCGTCGAGGAGCTAGCCAGGGTCGGGATGGAGAGGTGCGGATCGTCGAGGAGCTAGCCGGGGTCGGGATGGAGAGGTGCGGATCGTCGCGGAGCTAGCCGGGGTCGGGATGGAGAGGTGCGGATCGTCGAGGAGCTAGCCGGGGTCGGGATGGAGAGATGCGGATCGTCGAGGAGCTAGCCGGGGTCGGGATGGAGAGGTGCGGATCGTCGCGGAGCTAGCCGGGGTCGGGATGGAGAGGTGCGGATCGTCGAGGAGCTAGCCGGGGTCGGGATGGAGAGGTGCGGATCGTCGAGGAGCTAGCCGGGGTCGGGATGGAGAGGTGCGGATCGTCGAGGAGCTAGCCGGGGTCGGGATGGAGAGGTGCGGATCGTCGAGGAGCTAGCCGGGGTCGGGATGGAGAGGTGCGGATCGTCGAGGAGCTAGCCGGGGTCGGGATGGAGAGGTGCGGATCGTCGAGGAGCTAGCCGGGGTCGGGATGGAGAGGTGCGGATCGTCGCGGAGCTAGCCGGGGTCGGGATGGAGAGGTGCGGATCGTCGAGGAGCTAGCCGGGGTCGGGATGGAGAGGTGCGGATCGTCGAGGAGCTAGCCGGGGTCGGGATGGAGAGGTGCGGATCGTCGAGGAGCTAGCCGGGGTCGGGATGGAGAGGTGCGGATCGTCGCGGAGCTAGCCGGGGTCGGGATGGAGAGGTGCGGATCGTCGAGGAGCTAGCCGGGGTCGGGATGGAGAGGTGCGGATCGTCGAGGAGCTAGCCGGGGTCGGGATGGAGAGGTGCGGATCGTCGAGGAGCTAGCCGGGGTCGGGATGGAGAGGTGCGGATCGTCGCGGAGCTAGCCGGGGTCGGGATGGAGAGGTGCGGATCGTCGAGGAGCTAGCCGGGGTCGGGATGGAGAGGTGCGGATCGTCGAGGAGCTAGCCTGGGTCGGGATGGAGAGGTGCGGATCGTCGAGGAGCTAGCCGGGGTCGGGATGGAGAGGTGCGGATCGTCGAGGAGCTAGCCGGGGTCGGGATGGAGAGGTGCGGATCGTCGCGGAGCTAGCCGGGGTCGGGATGGAGAGGTGCGGATGGTCGTACATAGCTGAGGTCAGGAGAACAGAAGAGTGGAGTCCAGAGGAAAATCTAATGTCAGGAACAAGGATCTGGAAGCACGACAAGACTGTGGAGGCGAGACAGCAGTGAACACTTCGCACGTAGGAAGGTTTATGCTCAGCCAATTTGCCAGTGTGGCAGCTGAGCATATAAAGGGAGATTGTCCAATGAGAGGAGAGCATACTCAGTAGTATGCCTGGCTGTGGTTGGCTGGACAGAATCAGCACAGGTGTATACTAGGCAGAGGAATTAGCAACAGGTGTAGTATAGGCAAAGGAGCGAGGAAGATTCTGCGCATGTGTGCGAGTGCCGTGCATAGCGAGTGTGCGCTGCGTGACGGTGGTGTCACCGCGCGAGTGTAGCCTGGAGGCGGGGACGGCATTTTGTGCAGAGTGTGGTCTGCGTGCTCCCCTAGATGGAATGCTTGTATTCGCCGACAGGCGGGATGTGCTACAGGAGGCGGGAGAAGCGGAACACTCGGTCGCGGGTTGGGGTAAGCGCGGAGCGCGCTGAGCATCACAGATCCTGACATTACCCCACCCCCTCCCTTCAGGAGCGACCTCCGGGCGACTCAGGGATGGCTTGTGTGAATACTTGGCATAGAATAGCCGGACAAGTCTGGGGGCGTGAAAACGGTGGCGAGGAACCCAGGAGCGTTCCTCCGGTCCGAAACCCTTGTACGGTCCACTGGACCTTGTACTCTTGTTGGCCCTGTATGAGGGCAGGAGTAGTAGACGAGGAAGGATTGGAAAGCGGGGGTCCTGGACAGCTGGCTTCAAAAGGGATACGTGGAAGACAGAGGGAATCCTCATAGATGGAGGAAGCCGTAGCCGGTATGCGACCGGGTTGACTTTTTCCGTGATGGTATACGGACGGCGCCAGTTTCCGCGTAGGGAACCTTGAACTTGATGTTCGAACTCTTGGGTCTTTCTTCGATGACGGTCCGCTTGTGCCTTTTGTCTGGTAGTTGCCTTTTTGAGGTTCTCCTGGATCCCTCTCCATAAATTCGGAAGACTATGGATTCTGTCATCTGCTGCTGGTACCCCAGAAGTAGTGATGGGTAGAGGTAATGGGTGAAACCCATAATTAACTAAGAAGGGCGACTCAGTGGTGGATTCATTGCGCAAATTGTTAAGTGTGAACTTAGCCCTAGGAGATCAGACCAGTCGTCCTGAGTGTCCGAAACGAAACACCGGATATACTGCTCCAGAGATTGGTTGGTTCGCTCAGTCTGGCCGTTTGTTTCGGGATGATACCCTGAAGAAAATGTAGCGCTATCCCTAGTTGCTGGCAGAAGGAGAGCCAGAACTTGGATACGAACTATGACCCTCTATCAGAGACTACGACCAATGGTACCCCGTGGAGGCGAAAGATTTCTTTGATGAAGATGTCTGCCAATTTGGGAGAGTTGAGGAGATCTTTCAATGGAATTAAATGAGATTGCTTTGAGAAACGGTCTACCACAACTAAGATGGTGTTCATCCCTTTAAATATTGGCAGTTCGACTATGAAGTCCATGAACCAGTGTGTCCATGGATGGCCCGGGATGGGCAGCGGTCGAAGGAGTCCTGGCGGTTTATCCCGGGGAGTCTTATGTCGAGCACACAGCAATGAATTCTTTGATGTCCTTTTGCATGCTGGGCCACCAAAAGGTCCATTCCACAAGCTCGGTGGTCCTTCTAGCACCTGGGTGACCTGAAGACTTCATAGAGTGACCCCATTCAAGGACCTTCTTCCGATGAGGTAGTGATGTAAACAATCGCCCATCAGGAACTACGAGACCCTCAGGGATGTGAGATTGCTTTTGTACAATGTCTCTCAAGGTATCAAAAGAGTTGGCGGAGAGAATATATTTGGAGGGAAGAATGGGTTCCTGCTTATCCTCGGTTTTGTCATCCACAAGAAACAGATGGGAAAGAGCATCGGCTTTGATATTGTTAGAACCCGGAAGAAAAGAGATAATAATATTAAAACGGGAAAAGAAAAGCGACCCCCCCGGCTTGACGAGCCCCTAAGCGTCGAGCACCCTCGATATAGAGCAAATTCTTGTGGTCAGTGAGAATAGTGATCGGGTTCTCTGTACCTTCCAACAGATGTCTCCATTTCTCCAGGGCTAACTTGATTGCTAGGAGTTCCCGGTTACCCACGTCATCAGTTTGTTCCGCTGGAGACATTTTTTTCGAGAAAAAGGTACAGGGGTGGAGTCTGGCTTGAGGTTTCCTTCTCTGAGAGAGAATTGCACCGGCCCCGAAATCTGACATATCTACCTCCAAGGTGAATGGTAGCTTGGGATCCGGATGTATGAGGATAGGTGCAGAACTGACGGCGGTTTTCAAGTGATCAAAAGCTTGGATAGCTGCCGGCGACCATGAAGTAGGATCCGCACCTTTCTTAGTTAAAGCTGTGATGGGAACTACCGCAGAGGAGACATTTTGATCGATATAATTGCCCCCCGACCCGGTATCCAGAAAGGCCATAGCAGAAGTGTGGAAGCCCTCGCCAGTAAGCGTAACAGGAAGCAGGATCCTGGCAGGCCGCTGTTTAACTGTGATAGGGGATGTAGAAAGTGTTCCCAATGTGATTCCCCTGGACCTCATTGGGAGTTGACGTTTCCCGACTTGTGGGGACAAAAGAGTACCTGATGTCCGGGATTGCCACAGTAGAGACAGAGACCGGCGTTGCATCAATGCTGTTTCTCACTGGAAGACAACTTGTTACCCCCAAGTTGCATAGGCTCTGGGATATCTGGCGTAGGGGTTCAGCTGTACCGGCATGGGAAGAAGGAATCCTCGGAGTAAGCTGCCGATGACGGGGTCTTTCTGTTCTCCTCTCTTGCAGACGTTGATCAACACGAATACATATGGCGATGAGTTCCTCGAGATTAGTGTGACGTCCATGTGCAGCGACCTCATCCTTTAAAATCTCCGTAAGACCTTGCCAGAAGGCGGCTGCTAACGCCTCGTTATTCCATCCGGTCTCGGCGGCGATAGTGCGGAACTCCAAAGCGTATCTGGCCACGGATCGGCTTCCCTGAGAAATATGAACAAGAAAGGAAGCGGCAGTTACCTTGCGGCCAGGCGTATCGAGGACTCTGCGGAATTCCCGGGTAAATTGTGCGATATCCTGGGTGAGATCCGATCTTCGTTCCCAGATGGGGGAAGCCCAGGCCAGGGCATCATCGGTGAGTAGCGATATAATGTACGCCACCTGGATCTTTGAGAAATGAATTGAGAAGGCATAAGTTCGAACTGTATGAAACATTGATTCAGAAAACCCCGGCACCCATGGGGGTCGCCACCAAATCTGTTGGGTGTGGGAAGTCGGGGTTCAGATGAGGGAGACATAGGCATAGAAGCAATAGTTGCAGCAGAAAGCCCCAAAGGGACAAGACTAGGAGGAGGAGTTTGTACCCGGTCAGAAAGGGACATAAGAAAAATACAGAGATTCTGGGGAATAGTGCAACATTTGGTGCGAGAAATTTTTGGGATAAGAAACGTGTGTGCGTGCGTGCGCGCGCGTGTGTGTGATATTGCCCCATGTCTGTGCGTGCGCGCGTGTGTGTGATATTGCCCCATGTCTGTGCGTGCGCGCGTGTGTGTGATATTGCCCCATGTCTGTGCGTGCGCGCGTGTGTGTGATATTGCCCCATGTCTGTGCGTGCGCGCGTGTGTGTGATATTGCCCCATGTCTGTGTCTGTGTGCGTGTGTGTGCGTGTGCGTGTGTGTGATATTGCCACCATGTCTGTCCTCCATCTTTACTTGTTCCACTTGGAAAGTTTCCTGAGATGTTTCTGTATTATTAGGCTCGGAGGATGGGAAGCAGAGAGGCTGCAGGGACCTGCAGAGCGTCGCACCATTAACCTCTTCCCTGCTCGTGGGACCTGCAGAGCGTCGCACCATTAACCTCTTCCCTGCTCGTGGGACCTGCAGTGCGTCACACCATTAACCTCTTCCCTGCTCGTGGGACCTGCAGAGCGTCGCACTATTAACCTCTTCCCTGCTCGTGGGACCTGCAGAGCATCGCACTATTAACCTCTTCCCTGCTCGTGGGACCTGCAGAGCGTCGCATCATTAACCTCTTCCCTGCTCGTGGGACCTGCAGAGCGTCACACCATTAACCTCTTCCCTGCTCGTGGGACCTGCAGAGCGTCACACTATTAACCTCTTCCCTGCTCGTGGGACTGCAGAGCGTCGCACTATTAACCTCTTCCCTGCTCGTGGGACCTGCAGAGCGTCGCACTATTAACCTCTTTCCTGCTCGTGGGACCTGCAGAGCATCGCACCATTAACCTCTTCCCTGCTCGTGGGACCTGCAGAGCGTCGCACTATTAACCTCTTCCCTGCTCGTGGGACCTGCAGAGCGTCACACTATTAACCTCTTCCCTGCTCGTGGGACCTGCAGAGCGTCGCATCATTAACCTCTTCCCTGCTCGTGGGACCTGCAGAGCGTCACACCATTAACCTCTTCCCTGCTTGTGGAACCTGCAGAGCGTCACACCATTAACCTCTTCCCTGCTCGTGGGACCTGCAGAGCATCGCACTATTAACCTCTTCCCTGCTCGTGGGACCTGCAGAGCGTCACACCATTAACCTCTTCCCTGCTTGTGGAACCTGCAGAGCGTCACACCATTAACCTCTTCCCTGCTCGTGGGACCTGCAGAGCATCGCACTATTAACCTCTTCCCTGCTCGTGGGACCTGCAGAGCGTCACACCATTAACCTCTTCCCTGCTCGTGGGACCTGCAGAGCGTCGCACTATTAACCTCTTCCCTGCTCGTGGGACCTGCAGAGCGTCACACCATTAACCTCTTCCCTGCTCGTGGGACCTGCAGAGCGTCGCACTATTAACCTCTTCCCTGCTCGTGGGACCTGCAGAGCATCACACCATTAACCTCTTCCCTGCTCGTGGGACCTGCAGAGCGTCGCACCATTAACCTCTTCCCTGCTCGTGGGACCTGCAGAGCGTCGCACTATTAACCTCTTCCCTGCTCATGGGACCTGCAGAGCGTCGCACTATTAACCTCTTCCCTGCTCGTGGGACCTGCAGAGCATCGCACTATTAACCTCTTCCCTGCTCGTGGGACCTGCAGAGCGTCGCACCATTAACCTCTTCCCTGCTCGTGGGACCTGCAGAGCGTCGCACTTTACAGATCTTCATACACTAGGGAGAAGCTTGTGGGGAGCGCAGATGTCACCATATGTGGATGTAGCCCATCCCCCCCCCCTCCCCCCAGACACAGATCGTGCCTCTAAGGTGTATTGAGGGCTGGCTACATGTGTATGGTGATGCATACCTGCTTGGTACAGGAGGGCCTGAGTCTCCCGCGGTGGTATGGGGGATAACAGGGCCAGGCTTCTGGGGTATATGCCTCCATTCTTTAGTGGTTGTGGTGCAGCGCCTCCATTCTCTGGCGAAACCTAGGGGATAGGTTGGAATCTTCCCAGAGAAGCCCGGGTCCCAGGGCGAGAGATTCCAATCTCACACACACAGTCTCTTTATAAAACAGCAATGTCTTTATTGTCTTTTCTCAGTGATGCAGCACACAGCAGCAGTTCATGGGCAATATAAGTCACGGCAGTACACAGGTATCTGACCTCTTCTCCTTTTTCCTCCAGGATTTGTACCCCTGCAGGATGGCTGTAATGGGGCCTCAATACCCCTAACTCCACCTGAAGGTAGGCCCTCTGGGTGAGGCTAGATCTCTCCCATCACCCCCTCAGCAAGGTGAGGGGCATTGGTCCACTATAGCTGTATCAGCTCTACTCAGATGGGCTCTGAGTTCTTCTCTCCTGTCTCCTCCAAATGTACTCAGCTCTCTCTCTCTGAAATGTGCAGCTCACATACTCCTCTCATCAGCTCCCAGGACAGACTGGACTATCTGTCACATTCTCCTCTCTCATCAGACTCACGACCTCCACACTCCAGCTACTGACTCTCCAACAACTCTCACAGAACTCCACAGCAACTGACCCAGACACACACAGGAGCAGCCCACTAAATAGATACAGCCCTGCCCCTTATGATGTCAGCAGGACCTCCCCTCTGTCTTAGGCCTGCCACAGAGTCAGGGCTATCACTCAAGGCAGGGCTTGGTGGGGTGTTAATAATAATCCTCTACTTCAGCATATGTAGGGATCGTCTCCAGTACTCGGATAGATTTCTTATTACACCTCCGGAGGCCTTTCCCCACTGTTACGGCACTGGAAAGGTTAAGGTGGACGAGCGGCTCGGAGGAGAAATAATTGAGTCTGACACCAATGAGCGTTGTCAAAAACTTCTCCTGTTTATTAAAGATTTTCAGTCAGGTTATATAGCTAAGCAAGTGAGCGAGTATACGTGCAGAAAACTTACTTCCCATTTTCTAACATTAACTCCTTATCTAAAAGTCACACTAGTCTGTCTTTGAATGAAGTCATAAATTCTGACTCGAGACTTGAGACACTAAAATGCTGAGATAGTACAATGTGACATTGTGTACTATATGTGTCCAGACTTCCTGCTTTTACAGAAACTGCCATCTGAACACATACTAGGCACTCAGCCAACATATATGGGCATATGTAGGGCAAAGGTGAACAACAGAATGGCTATATGATTATTACAATACAACTTGACATTATTAATGAATATGGAGTACCCCCTATAAAATACACATTATCATGGGGGGAAAACCCATGATTACTACTGGCGCCTGCCCTTACCAGGGCTTACTCCAGTAGGAGAAGGATTGGTAGCCCCCTATTTCTTACAGGGGCTACATGGGGAAAGAAATACATATAGTGTAGTATGTTCTACAATTTCAACAGTCAATTTAAAGAATCACGATTGGGAACTCACACTTTCCCAGTCAGAGATCAGCGGTGGAGATAGTAATGGAGACTTGAGCAGTGTGAAGTATCAGGAATCAGCAGCATAATCCCTCAATGTGAAAAGATAACACACTTAGTGCAACATCTTATGTTCCAGTAAATTATTTATCAGAGGCAATAGGTATTGCACTTACATTAGGCACAATGTGCATAGACACGTAACAATAGTGATGCGCAGCTTGTGTATGCCTCCAGCCCTGCTCCCAAGGTAGCGTCGCGTCACTTCCGGTCGGTCCGTCGCGTCACTTCCGGTTGCGATCGATCGCGAAGATGGAGTCACCAAGGAGAGGGGAAGATGCTGGATACACTTCTCAGGCTGCTGCAGGTTCAACTCAACGCGTTTCGCTGGCTTGGCAGCTTCGTCAGGAGTTCAATCTGTGGCATTACACTTCAGAATATATATATATACCCCTATAAGGTTCTCATTGGATAGAGGGATAATTCACCACTTCCTATTTGTTGGACTAGACACTCGTGATTGGCTAATGGGCGGGAATATTATTTCGTCCTAATCTAATAGTATAATTCACCCATACCACTGCTGTATCTGCCTTGTATCTCCTAGATTATTAGTTTAACGTGCTATTAAGTGGTTAAATATCTAGATCAGATGACAGACAGTCGTCAAATTTATTTTAATTTTGGTTACACCTACATTATCGTTAATATATGTTTTATGTAATGTCAATAAAGGTTATATTTTATATGTATGTGGTGTGCATTTAAGTGAATTCTATTCTGAGTACACTGCCTTGTGTGCTCCCACTTTTCCTGATTCACTTCAGTTCACAATTTTGCACCCACCTGATAATTATCGAATTTTCATTAAATTAGTATGGCCCTTAGTTGATCACTCCCTATCCCTCTCTTTGTTTTTTAATCTAATAGTATAATACATAACACAATATCTTTAATTATATAATATAAAATAGTTTCCCAAAAAACACTTAAAAAACACATAAATAATACAAAAAATCTTAACTAATACTACCTAATACACCATAAAGCTAACTAATAATGATAAATAACCGGTTATAATGATTCCAAAATGACTGATAGCTATATACTGGGTGTAACTATATCTGAGCTATTATTCAATGTGTAACACTCAAAGAAACGCCTATCAAGGGAATGAAACAGGAAAAGGGCGATGCAGGGGGAAAAGGGGAGCAAAAAATATAATTAGTACAACTTTTCTGATTATATGCATATACATAAGTAAATATATTAAAAAGATAGCCATATATATATAAAATACATATATATATATATATATATATATATATATATATATATATATATATATATATATAAAATACATATATATATATATATATATATATATATAAATGTATAAAAAATAATGTAATATATAAAAATGATGTACTGTAATATATAAAAATGTATAAAAAATGTATAAAAAAACATTAATATATAATAAGCTGATAAGAAAAGCATGATAAGATAAGCACACACACACACACACACACATATATATATACTGTATACACACACATCTCCATCACCCTCAAAGTTAATATGAGGGATCAGATATGATGAGATATGATATGATCAATGTAATGAGCACTGGAAATAACTAAAAACCATTAATAATTCATTCTAAAGAAAGAAAGCTGAAACACACAGTGTACGAAAAGTATCTAAATAAAAGCACCAGTCTCTGTATCTGCATTAAGGCCTGCAGGACTTAACGTTTTCAAACGGTCAATCCACAATGTTTCCCTCTTTATTAGTTCTTTTGTACGGTCACCACCTCTCCAATTAAGGGGGACATGTTCAGTACCCTAATAGTAATATCCTTGGGATTGGATGAATGGAAGAGGTTACAATGTTTTGGGACACTGTGTGTATCTAACTTACGTCTTATATTTCCTATATGCTCCAGTGCTCTGACTTTCAGAGCGCGGGCAGTTTGTCCTGTATACTGGAAGCCGCAGGTACATTGCAGTAAATAAACAACAAAATTCGAGTTGCAATTGATTAATTGTTTTATTTTAAATGCCTCATTTGTAATATTAGATTTAAAAGTATCTTTTAGTCCTTTACAGCAAACATCGCAGACTTTACAATTGCCACATGTATAGAAGCCCTTTGGGAGTTTTAGCCAGTTAGTATCCTTTGTGTCCTCTCTCTTACTTTTCAGGACACTTGGCGCTAGTTTTTGTGTTAAATTTCTAGCTTTGGTAAAAACAATATTAGGCCTCGCTGGTATTGCACTTCCCAAAATAGGGTCATTCTGCAGAATGTGCCAATGCTTATTTAAAGCATGTTTCATTTTACTTGCTTCGCTGTTATATTGGGTCATAAAACAGGTCGTAAAGTCTTATTTTGCTTTTTGTTGCTGTTAGGAGGTTTTATTAAAAGTTTCCTGTCAAGCATGTCTATTTTCGATTTAGCTTCTCTGATATTTGCATGACTATATTTATTTTCAATAAATTTATTTTTTAGTACTTCTGATTGTAGTAAAACAGAAATATATGAGGAACAATTTCTTTTTATCCTCATAAATTGGCCATAAGGGACATTAGAAATCCACCTCGGGTGATGGCAACTGCTGTTTAGTATATAATTGTTGCTATCTACCGATTTAAACAATGTTTTCGTTAAAATCTTATTTTCTTCAATATAAATCTCAAGGTCTAAAAATTCCACATTGGTCTTACTAAAATTAGATAAGAATTTTAGATTAAAATTATTCGTATTAATATATTCTAAAAATTGTTTTAATAAAATTTCGTCGCCATTCCAAATTAAAAACACATCATCGATATATCTTTTCCAGAGGACCAGGTTTGCACCAAATTCATGCAAAGACCAAATATAAATACAAAGAATGTCCCCGGCGCAAAGTGTGGTGATGATGATTACAGTACCATATCGAAAGACAGTCCTGGTTGAAAAGTCAGTCCTGGTAGTAGAATGTTTCATCAACAATGTGAGGTAGATTTTCCTCTAGGCGTGTTCCCTTATGTTGTCTGCAATAACAGATAAAGAAAACACACCATTGCGCAGTATACAGACTCAATTGCCCCAACCTGAGGAGGAAAATCCCTACTTACAGGATATTTTCTTGTTCATTCGGGGGAGAGGATCTGTTCTTTGGCTCTCTTCCTCCACCTTGATCTCCACGGGCCCCTCGTGGTTCCTAAGGTGGCTCTCTTCAACTCGGTCTGCGTCGTCCCAGTAGCAGCATACACCGCAACAGCCGTGGTTGGAGAAAATTGAAAGACAGCCTAGCTTACTCCGCAAATTTTATTTAACAATGTTAAAAAGCAGCGATGTTACACTCACATTTTGCGAGGGCAAACATGCCGCTCAAGAATGCCGTGCGCAGCTTGTGTCCACTCGATGGTGTGTTGTTCACGAGGTCGCGCGCCAACCGATGACGTCAGTAGCGCAGCGCCCGGAGTTCTCCCCACACCACGAGATGCAACGCAGGTGACGGCTTACAACGTGCACTGTACTAGGCTCCTCCTCCCTACGCGTTTCGTGACGCTACGTCACTTCCTCAGGGGATGAAGGAGTCCAGTACACTGGTGCCTTAAGTACATGCACTAAAACTTGTATCTGCCCACAAATGGGCGGCGATAATTTTCGTCACTTAGCTGAGTAATTGCAGGACCAGAAGCAGCTTAATTGATATACTATGCTGTTGGGGTCAAACCAGTCCTAACTATTACCCTTCTAAAAATATCAAAACATATAAAATGAATTAAAACATGGTAAAACATTAAATTAATCAAATAAACACTTATCCTATAGTTGATTACATAAACATAATGTATAGCATTGATTATATTTACGAATTCAATAAAAAACGATAACTGAATTGAAAAAAGATGAAACAAGCAGATTTTAAGGGTCTTTCAAAAAGGATGCCAGATCAAAATCGATATTTAGACCCAATGGGGATAGGGTTTTCAGGACATATATCCAGTAACTTTCTCTTTTGGACAACATCCCCAGCCTGTCTCCCCCGCGCCAATTCGGTTTTAGATGTTCAATACCCATACATATAAGGCCATCAGGAATCTGATTATGTACTAACTTAAAATGATTAGAGACGCTGTGCGTCTCGAGGCCTCTCTTAATGTTGTATATATGCTCGGCAAATCGCCTCTTGAGAGGTCTCCCTGTACGCCCTATATAATGCAGCCCACATGGGCATTGCAGTAAATAAACACAATAATCCGTCTTACAGTTAATAAACGTTTCTATATCGTAGACCGCTCCGGTTTTATTTGATTTAAATGATTTGCCCTTGACACTATTTTTGCATCCAATACATTTGGAGCATGTGTAGTATCCTTTAAGGTTACTTAGCCATGTGACATGGCGGTCTCGAAGACCATCAAAGGGACAACTTGGTGATAGCCGGGACTTTAGATTTTTTGCCCTTCTGTAAACTATCTGAGGTTTTTCTGGGACAATCTCTTTAAGAACAGGGTCCCTCTGTAGTATGCCCCAATGTTTAGTAAGAACCTTTGTTATAGTGGGGGCCAGACCACTGTACTGGGTTATAAAAAATGGAAATGGGTCACTTTTCTTCAGAACAGTTGTGGTCGGATCTTTACATAGAATATTTTTCTATCTAGTTTATTAACTTCACAGATGGCAGAGTCTACATCACGCATTTTGTATTCCCTCTCCAGGAACCTATCCCTAAGGTCATTTACCTGCTGTTGGTACACTTTTTCATTTGAGCAGTTTCGCTTAACCCTTAGTGCTTGTCCCTTGGGGATGTTCCGGAGCCAGTTTGGGTGGTGATGGCTTGATGCCAATAAATACGTATTGGCATCTACATCCTTTTTATATGTTTTTGTCTGAATAATATCGTTCTCTATATACAGAGAGAGGTCAAGGAAGTTGTTGATGGTATTGCTTTGATTAAATGTGAATCGCACATTTGATTAAATGCCTCAAGCTCATCCATAGGCCCCCTCCAGACACACAGCACGTCATCGATGTATCTCTTCCATAGCACCAGGTTTGCCCCAAATGGGTTGGAGGTCCATATGTTATCCTCCTCCCATATGGACATGAATAAGTTCGCATAACTTGGGGCAAACCTGGTGCCCATCGCGGTGCCGCATGTCTGGAGGAAAAAATCGCCTTCATGACAAAAATAATTGTGGGTTAGGATGACCAAATATGATCTTGTTCCCAGATGGTCATAAATAAATAAATAAATAAATTCGCAAACCTGGTCCCCATTGCGGTACCGCAGAGTTGTAGGAAGAATTCTTGGTTAAACCAGAAATAATTCTTAGACAGTATAAAACGTATCCCTTCTAAAATAAAATCTATTTGTTCTATATCCATATTTATATCCCCCACTAAAATTCTCTTAATTGCATCCAACCCTTGTGCATGATCCATGGATGTATACAATGAAGAGACATCACATGTCACAAGTATAAAGTTGTCTTCCCATTGTACATCCTCTAAAATTCATAAAATCTGCGCCGTGTCTTTAAGATGAGATTTACCGGCAACAACATATGTTTGCGGAAATGTATCGATGTATTCCGACAGATTAGAGCACATGGAGTCGATGCCGGAAATTATTGGCATTCCTGGTGGGTGTTGCATATTCTTGTGAATTTTTGGCAGAAAATAGAATATGGGAATCTTAGGAGATTCTGCCCATAGATACTTAAATTCCTCCTCTCTGAGTAACCTTTATCTTTTCCTTCTAAGAGAAATGTTTCTAGGTCTTTAAGGAAGGTTGTGGGGGGATCTTTCTTTAATCTTTTATATGTCTTAGTATCTCCTAGTATTCTATTGGATTCATTAATATAATAGTCTCTGCTCCTTATAACCACCCCTCCGCCTGTACCGGCCTGTTTAATGACCAGTTCTGCATCTTCCAGGAGTGTTCCTAATGCTTCTCTTTCTTTCTTACTTAAATTATTTTTGAAAGATTTATTATTGTTGGCGATTATTTCAAACTCTTTATTTAATAATTGATAAAAAAAACTTCTAAATGATGACCTTTAATAAAACTCGAATAACATGTAGACTTTGGTTTAAGATCTGTATGTGAATATTTATCGATATTTGGTGGATTCATACTCGTACTATTTTTAAAAATTGCATTTTCAGAATTCTTTGATAAAAATAATTTTTTGACAGTTAGCTTCCGTAAAAATGTGTTAGCATCAATAAATAGGTTAAAACTACTCAGCCCTGCAGTGGGTGCAAAGGTTAAACCCTAATTACCCTCAATTGAACATCATTCAATACTTTATTGCTGATATTAAAAAATGTTACTGATTCATTTTTGATATTTTTGCCCTTTCTTCCTCCTCTACTTCCCCTGAATCTCTTTTCCTTCTTAGGTTCTGATTCGTCTCTGTTAAAGGGGCATATTGTTTTTGGTCTCCCATATAGTGGGAGACTTCTTCCCGTCTAAAAAAGTGGTTTTTCTCTTAGCGCCTCCATATGCTCCCTCCTGTGCGGGGAGCGGAGGGGAAGGAAGATCCCGCCCGCGGCGGCGACTAAGTGGGAGAGCCGGAGCGCAGGTTAGTGAGGTCGCGGGAGGAACCCCCTTAGGGGAGAGGTGTTCCCCCGGACCTTACAGCTCCCTCCTGTGCGGGGGAATCATTTGAACAGTATTTCTCCCAATCTTTAATTTGTGTCTCATACTGTAAATCTTTTTTGGAGGTTGAGGCTTCTTGCTCATCTGTAAGAGATGGTTTTTCTATTCTATCTTTGGGATCCGATTTTCTTTCCACTTTTTTTGTCGTTCTGAGATCCTCTTTTTTGGGGATCTCTTCTTTTCTTACTGGTTGGTAATTAATTTGTTTATTGTAATTCTTTTTATTTGAACCCCATTTCCATCCTTTATGATGGTAATTATCGGATCTATTTGATTTATTAGAATCACCCCTAAATTCTTTACTGGGTTCCCTAGATCTGGAATGATGAAAGTTTTTCTTCCCCAGTTTTTATAGTTACCTTTAATATAATCTTCTATATCTCTATTATATTTTTTCTTTTTGTTTAAAACTATGGCATCTGTTAGTGCATCTACTTTTCTTTGTAACTTCATGTCATTTCTCTTGTAATGACCTGTAGTTTCAAAGGGTTCCATTTTTTCTTTAATTTTATTAATCTCTTCATCCAATAAAATTAAATTCTTAGTGTGTTGTTTTAACATAAGTCGTATCAGATCGTTTGAACATTTGTCTAATATAGCATGCCAGGTTGCAACAAATTCTTTGTCATCTGTATCACATGTTGGGTTTTTTGTTAATCTTAAACCTCTAGCTATTATATTGTCTTTAAGATATTTCTCTAAAAATTCCTGGTCCAACCACTTTCTTGTATCTTTGAAGACACGTTCTTCTAATTTCACGAATTCTGAATCTAGATTATAATCATCTACAATAATAGGTGTTTCTATTTCTTCTTCACCGGAAAAGAAAAATGAACCCAATCTGTTCTTCCTAGATTGTCTTCTCATGAACACATAAGGTGTATTAACCTCTTCCTCAAAACGTGCAGCCATCACCAGCGGGAAAAGTGACAAGTGAAAAAAAGAAAGTGTGAGGCGCTTCTAATAGAGGTGCAACACAATGTGAATAATAAACCTTATAAAAACCTTTTATAAAAAAGTGCTCTTTAATTATAATGATAAATAATAAAAATATATATATAAAAAAAAATATATATATATATATATTAAAGTGAACTTCGCTGCTCAACCCTCTGTGGAGAAGATCCAGTTCCTCCTGTTGTAGATTGTAGGGAGAAGCTTGTGGGGAGCGCAGATGTCACCATATGTGGGGAAAGAAATATATATAGTGTAGTATGTTCTACAGATTCAACAGTCAATTCAAAGAGTCACGATTGGGAACTCACACTTTCCCTGTCAGAGATCAGCGGTGGAGATAGTAATGGAGACTCGGTCAGTGTGAAGTATCAGGAATCAGCAGCATAATCCCTCAGTGTGAAGAGATAACACACTTAGTGCAACATCGCATGTTCCAGTATATTATTTATCACAGGCAATAGGTATTGCACTTACATTAGGCACAATGTGCATAGACACGTAACAATAGTGATGCGCAGCTTGTGTATGCCTCCAGCCCTGCTCCCAAGGTAGCGTCGCGTCACTTCCGGTCGGTCCGTCGCGTCACTTCCGGTCGGTCCGTCGCGTCACTTCCGGTCGGTCCGTCGCGTCACTTCCGGTTGCGATCGATCGCGAAGATGGACTCACCAGGGAGAGGGGAAGATGCTGGATACACTTCTCAGGCCGCTGCAGGTTCAACTCAACGCGTTTCGCTGGCTTGGCAGCTGTCGTCAGGAGTTCAATCTGTGGCATTACACTTCAGAATATATATATATATATATATATATATATATATATACCCCTATAAGGTTCTCATTGGATAGAGGGATAATTCACCAGTTCCTATTGGTTGGACTAGACACTTGTAATTGGCTAATGGGCGGGAATATTATTTCGTCCTAATCTAATAGTATAATACATAACACAATTTCTTTAATTATATAATATAAAATAGTTTTACAAAAAACACATAAATAGGGAGACTTCCGGTGACGTCACCGCACATGGACACATAGAGGGGGAGCTCCCGAGCCCCCGACTGTATAACACAGCACAATAGCGGTCTCTGGACCCCAAAACGCTGCCGAGTGGAAGCAAACAGCAGGGGAAGGCACCAGACATGGCTAACCGCCCGAAAAAACTGGCGCAACAAAGCGTTTCCAACTATTTCCCGGCGAGTCAGAAGTCCGCAGGGAGCTGCGGCCTGTTCCAAGATGGCGACGCAGCTGACTCGCGGGAAGGCCCTGGCGGTGCGGCCGACAAGGAACCCGATGGCGTGAGTAGGGAAATAAATAAGGAATAGGCCCTGTTCACCAGGATGAGACAGGGCTTCCAAGAAGATCTCTCGAAAGCCGTGCATACCCTGCAAGCTGACATGAACCGCCTATCGGAGCGCACAGACGTTATTAAACATAAAGTGCACAGACTGGAACATGCCCAGTCCTCAGGAGAGGACGAAATTAACAGAGATTCGGGCACTCAGTGAGCAAGCGGAAGAACAAGAAAACCGCGACTGCAGACAAAATGTCCGGGTCAGATATATCCCGGAGGCGGTTGACACAGACTTGCTTCGCCCATACTTGATTGACCTGTTTAAGGACTTGGCCCCAGAGCTCACGCTCGACAGGATGGAGATGGACCGAGCCCACAGAGCCCGGGGACCAAAGTCTGCAGATCGCAGAAGAGCAAGAGATGTCATAATCAGGCTACATCATTACCTGACAAAGGAGGCGATCCTGACGGCCAGCAGGGAGAGGGGCACAGCGCAGTTTCAGAACGCAAAGCTTGAAATATACAGTGACCTCTCAAAAAAAACGATCGACAGACGGAGAGAGCTAAAGCCCCTGACCCAGAAACTAAAGGACAACAACATAAAATACCGCTGGGGTTTCCCCTTTAAGATCGTGGTGAATAAGAGCGGCAAATGTCATACTCTGTCTTACCCCGAGGACGGCACACGGTTCCTGAGAGGCCTGGGCCTGGCGCAGGCTGGAGAGGAGGCCGCACCTGAGGATGTGGAGGATACCGGGCACCACCACAAGCAGCCGAGAGTACAGCGAGCATCACAAAGAATCGCCACGCAGAGAGCCCCGGCCGGGGAGGAGTAGGGGATCCCCCCCTGCGCGTCTCGCTCGCAGCATGCACAAGATGAGCGCTTGCAATGCCAGTTGGCATGCAGAGATCTGTGAGGGTGCAGCGGAGTCGCGGACAGTGCTGCTGAGGCCCTGTTGCTGTTCTGGAGGGTGCTTGGAGTTTGGAAGGCCCCTCCGTTCCCGACACCCCTTTGCCTCCTGGTGCGCCTGGGCACGGGCTTGGTCTGCCTCCCTCCCCCCCCACCCTCCCCCTCGCCCGCGCTGGGTCCACAGGCGTATTACGCGTCCTGCCCCACTAAAAAAAGAGGGGTAGCTGTCCTATTCAAGCATACTGTCAAGTTCTCGCTAAAACAAGAGACTGCTGACCCAGAAGGGAGATACATCATCCTACAGGGCACCCTGTCGGGAGTGGATGTCACTCTTGTTAATATATACGCCCTGAACGAAGGCCAGGCCAAGTTCCTAAGAGATCTATGTGACCTTATAGCCCCCCAAACTCGAACTACATTACTAATAGCAGGAGATCTAAACATGATAGCGATGCCGGAGCAGGATAGAACAAGCCCCACGGGGACTCCACATCCCCGTGTCACGGAAATAAATGCCAGAGAGTTCAGACAGATAATGAAGGGGCTCTCCTTGACAGACATCTGGAGGGCACAGCACCGGGGGCAGCGGGACTACTATTTTTCCCCCCACACCATGCACCAGGCATACCAACTACTCCAGGATTGACTATTTTCTAGGTCCTAAAGATATCTTCCAGGCAACCTCCCAGTCAGACATAGGATCAATATCGTGGTCGGATCACGCTCCGGTCTCGCTGACACTCTCCCTCCCCTTTTATAGAACCAACCAATACATTTGGAAACTGAACGATTCTCTGTTAAACCAAATAGACGTAGAGACAGAAATTAAACAAAAACTCAGAGAATACTTCACGCTGAATAAGGGCTCTGTAGAGTCACCAGCAATGTTATGGGAAGCCCATAAGGCGACAATCAGAGGGAATATCATCTCCATAGCATCTCATAAGAAAAAAAATAAAGCAGAAACTCTATAATGAGCTAGTGGAGAAAGTTCAACTATTGGAACAAAAACATAAAACCAATCCCTCGAAAAAAACTATTCAAATTACTAGATAAAACCAGATCTGAATTTAAGCAGATCCAAATAGATGAGGTAGAGAGGGCGTTGAGGTGGACCAAGCAAAAATATTACGACAAAGGTAATAAAGCCGACCGATTACTGGCTTCCAAATTGCGCGGTATGAGAGCTAAATCCCAAATAACAGTTATTCAGACAAAATCAGGTATGAAGACATACTGTGAGAAACAAATAGCGAACGAATTCTCGGATTTTTATAACAAACTATATAACCTAAATTTCCCAAAAAGCAAATCCTCAGACGCGGAGGCTATCTCCAGATACCTGGAATCATGCAAACTTCCGGAACTCTCGGAAAGTAACCTCCTAGACCTAAATAAAGAAATATCCCCTGAAGAATTGCTAGATGCCATCTCCCAACTAAAACCCAGCAAAACGCCAGGTCCAGATGGGTTCTCCAATCAGTACTACAAAAAATTTAAGATGGTGCTAGCCCCATATCTACTTGATGTGTTTAATGCGTTTCTGGAAGGAACAGCCATCCCGCCATCTATGTCTAAAGCCAATCTAGCGATCATACCAAAGGAAGGGAGAGACCCACTACAGTGTGGTAATTACCGCCCCATAGCGCTCCTTAATTCGGACTTAAAACTTTTCAGTAAAATTCTAGCAAATCGATTGACCCCCATACTCCCAAGCCTAATACATATAGATCAAGTTGGGTTTATTTCCGGCAGACAGGCCTCAGACAATACTAGGAAAATTATAGACATAATCGACCATGTACATCTCTCATCCACGAAGGCCATCCTGTTGAGCTTGGATGCGGAAAAAGCATTCGACAGGATCAGGTGGGACTTCCTAGACCAAACACTAATTAAATATGGATTTAAGGGCCAATACCTAGAAGGGGTTAGAGCCCTGTATAGATGTCCCACGGCTGTAGTGAAACTCCCAGGAGGAGACTCAAACCCTATAAAAATAAAAATGGTACCCGACAGGGATGCCCCTTGTCTCCGCTTCTATTTGCCCTCTCCATCGAACCCTTGGCATCAACAATTAGAGACGAAAAAACATAAATGGAATTGAAATAGGAGAGACAAACTATAAAATATCCCTATTTGCTGATGACATTATCCTGACTCTCGCCAACCCCTTGATTTTACTCCCGTACTTACATTTACAACTAGATAAATTCAGCAAAATCTCGGGATATAAAATTAACATGGATAAGTCGGAAGCACTGAACCTAACTCTACCAGATCCTGAAGTTAAATTACTACAAGCAAATTTTAAATATAAGTGGAACTCCACAAAGACCAAATACCTAGGAATTCAAATACCAAGGGTGTATAATTCACTGTACAAACATAACTATCCACCCAAATTGGAGAGGTTAAAAAAGGACCTCCAGAGATGGAATGAATACCAGATATCTTGGTTAGGAAGAATAGCCACGGTCAAAATGAATATCCTGCCAAGGCTCCTGTATTACTCCCAGACTCTTCCAATAGATATTCCAATGCCGGAGCTTAAAAATATGCAAAACAGAATTTTCCAATTTATCTGGCAAAATAAAAGACCCAGGGTAGCTAAATCTATTTTGCTAGCCCCAAAAGATAGCGGAGGCTTGGCAGTCCCGGATATCAGTAAATACTATTTGGCGGCCCAACTCAAACAAGCAATAATATGGAATAACGATCCAAATACAAGTTGCTGGGTGGGAATAGATTCTACCTATACGAGACCTCTCTCTCTCCCAGCCACTATATGGACCGAGAGGGGAAGAGAGACCTTCTCGGAAACATTAAAACTGGGAGCAATGAAATGTACATGGCGGATATGGTCTAGAAATAAAGATAAATATGGTCTGACAGCCAGTCCAACACTACTGACTCCCATATTCAACAATCCTGCATTTCCCCCAGGCTGGCTCCACCAGGGACTCAATAAATTCAAGACGTTACAGCTGATGGTAGCTGACGACTTTGTAGACAAAGGAAAAATTTTACCACTTCAGGCGCTGGAGAAAAAACACCAAATAGTTAATATACCAGTGTTTGGTTTCCTCCAAATCAGGCACTACCTGCAATCAGTCTCCAAACATTCGACATTCCAACCTCTAACAAATTTTGAAAGACTGTGTAGGAAAGGATATTACTGTGGAGGGCTGATCTCGGAGATATATCTGGGCCTGGCACGATCGGGGGGGTTGTTCCCAACACAGTTATATGGTCAAATGGGCAGAAGATTTGAATATAGAGATCGATAGAGAAGATTGGGAGGATATCTGGGAAGCAGCTTCAAAAACATCAATCTGCACAACTAACAAGGAGAATATTTATAAAATTTTATTTCATTGGTACCTAACCCTGAGCAGGCTGAGCCAGATCTTCCCCGGGTCCTCAGATTTGTGCTGGAGGGGATGCAGGCAATAAGGAGATATGGCTCATATCTGGTGGAATTGCCCAAAAATTCAGGTATTCTGGGTTATGATTCAAACATTGATCCGAGAGTACCTGGGGGTGGAGGTTCGATAGAGAAGATTGGGAGGATATCTGGGAAGCAGCTTCAAAAACATCAATCTGCACAACTAACAAGGAGAATATTTATAAAATTTTATTTCATTGGTACCTAACCCTGAGCAGGCTGAGCCAGATCTTCCCCGGGTCCTCAGATTTGTGCTGGAGGGGATGCAGGCAATAAGGAGATATGGCTCATATCTGGTGGAATTGCCCAAAAATTCAGGTATTCTGGGTTATGATTCAAACATTGATCCGAGAGTACCTGGGGGTGGAGGTTGAGGTGGAACCGCTGACCATGGTGATGGCCAAACCAATTGATGAATTAGAAACGGCGGAAAGCAAGATGATAACTCATGTGCTTACGGCAGCCCGCTGCGCTATTGCGGCGGCCTGGAAAAGGGTGAACGCGCCCTCTAGACAGACGGTGCTACGGAGACTAAGGGAAATAAAGATGATGGAGCTCCTTTCAGCGCAGTTGAGCCAAAAAATGTACAAATTTCACAAAATTTGGGAAATATGGCCGGGCAATTAGTGTCCCCATAGAGATAAACACAGAGAGACTAGATAAATGGGCTCTTCCCCTCCTCCCCTCCCCCCCCCATCTTTTTCTTCTCTCCTCTGCTCTTCTCTTTTCTTTGATAATTCTACGCGAGACGCACACGGACGCAGCTGTTTCCCTAACACAACCTGAGATATGGAGACAGACCACATTAGCATAAAGACCGTGTTAAAGCAAATACTTTATTTAAGCAGGGATAACGGACTGTCGATGCTTTGTGTTGTATGTACAATTGGTAATGTTTGAACAATATATGTGTACCAATGTTGAATACTTGTGTCTCTCCAAAACAATAAAAAAATTGAAACAAAAAAAAAAAAAACACATAAATAATACAAAAAATCTTAACTAATACTACCTAATACACAATAAAGCTAACTAATAATTATAAATAACCGGTTATAATCATTCCAAATGACTGATAGCTATATACTGGGTGTAACTATATATGAGCTATTAACCAATAGCCCATTAGCCCATTAGCCCATTAGCCCATTAGCCAATCAAGAGTGTCTAGTCCAACCAATAGGAAGTGGTGAATTATCCCTCTATCCAATGAGAACCTTATAGGGGTATATATATATATATATTCTGAAGTGTAATGCCACAGATTGAACTCCTGACGACAGCTGCCAAGCCAGCGAAACGCGTTGAGTTGAACCTGCAGCAGCCTGAGAAGTGTATAGAGCATCTTCCCCTCTCCCTGGTGATTCCATCATTGCGATCGATCGCAACCGGAAGTGACGCGACGGACCGACCGGAAGTGACGCGACGCAACCTTGGGAGCAGGGCTGGAGGCATACACAAGCTGCGCATCACTATTGTTACGTGTCTATGCACATAGTGCCTAATGTAAGTGCAATACCTATTGCCTGTGATAAATAATTTACTGGAACATGCGATGTTGCACTAAGTGTGTTATCTCTTCACATTGAGGGATTATGCTGCTGATTCCTGATACTTCACACTGACCGAGTCTCCATTACTATCTCCACCGCTGATCTCTGACTGGGAAAGTGTGAGTTCCCAATCGTGACTCTTTGAATTGACTGTTGAATCTGTAGAACATACTACACTATATGTATTTCTTTCCCCACATATGGTGACATCTGCGCTCCCCACAAGCTTCTCCCTACAATCTACAACAGGAGGAACTGGATCTTCACCACAGAGGGTTGAGCAGCGAAGTTCACTTTAATATATATATATATATATATATATATTTTTTTTTTTATTATTTATCATTATAATTAAAGAGCACTTTTTTATAAGGTTTATTATTCACATTGTATTGCACCTCTATTAGAAGCGCCGCACATTTTCTTTTTTACACTTCATACACTAGACCTGCAGAGCATTGCCTCATTAACCCCTTCCCTGCTCGTGGGACTGCAGAGCATCGCCTCATTAACCCCTTCCCTCAGGAATCTCTTCATGGGAAACCCGCCACATGCAGGAGGAGTATTACAGGAGTGTTACAGGAATATTACAGGAGTATTACAGGAGTATTACAGGAGTATTACAGGAGTATTACAGGAATAACTTTATAACCTGTAATACGGCCGGGTGATTCACCGGATAACGTGCCGGTGTGGTACGCGGAGTGTGGTCAAAGCGTTCAGGGAATTCAGATTACGCAGAAGAGACGTGATTTCCGCAGCTAACGAACACAAGATACCCCAGTACCCGCCATGTAAACCAGCTACGTAACGGGGCAGGACGGGCCTGGCATTTATGGTCATAGAGTTGGTGCGTCCATCTGCCAGGCAGGGGACCTACAACTAAACGTTACTACAGAAGGGGGCTGATTATAAACTTACACACGCTTAGAGTTACGTTGTATAATGAACCGCGATGTTCACAAATCCGGCGTTCAGAGGTATATCAGGAAGCTGAACGGCAGCAAGTATGATATCATGCAAAGGGAGTGACCGAGTCACAGGCTGACCGCCAGAGGTTTAACACGTGAGATGACACGTGTCTTTGAATAATTGGCTTATGCAGAAGCTCTAGGAGAGTAGATGATATAACTCACGATTACCTGGAGGGCCCGGCGGTGTCCCCACAAGGTCTGCAAACTCATCCGGTCTTCCCCACCACGATCCAACAGCGACTCCTCCGTCGCAATGGGTGATGGGAGCTAGGTGTAGTCTGTATCCGGCTGTTGTCCCAGCATCCCGGCGTGCTACCGATGGCGTCTTGCGTAGCTATGGTGCTCCTCCCACAGGAGAAAAGATCGATGCACCGCCAAAAAACTTGTGCAGAGGCTGAGAGATGTGACTAAAAAACTTTATTGCGGCACGGAAGTGCAGCTCTGGCGGATCCTCCGACGCGTTTCAGCCACAAGGGCCTTTGACAAAGTACGCTTAGAGTTAAGTGCAGGCGTCACATATCGTCCCTCCCTCTGGGAAACTGTCCCCATCAGGCTCTTCTCAAACCGATGGGAAACAGTGCGTCTCTGAGCCTGCGACTCACGTCACTTACCGTTCATTTCATATTCCATTTCCATTGGTTTTCTAACTAACAGCCACACAAACGGAGTGTACTGCTCACTAGTGTACTTCTCACTAGTGTACTGCTCACTGGTGTACTGCTCACGAGTGTACTGCTCACGAGTGTACTGCTCACGAGTGTACTGCTCACTAGTGTACTGCTCACTAGTGTACTGCTCACTAGTGTACTGCTCACTGGTGTACTGCTCACGAGTGTACTGCTCACTAGTGTACTTCTCACTAGTGTACTGCTCACGAGGTGTACTGCTCACGAGGTGTACTGCTCACGAGTGTACTGCTCACGAGGTGTACTGCTCACGAGGTGTACTGCTCACGAGTGTACTGCTCACTAGTGTACTGCTCACTAGTGTACTTCTCACTAGTGTACTGCTCACTGGTGTACTGCTCACGAGTGTACTGCTCACGAGTGTACTGCTCACGAGTGTACTGCTCACGTGGTGTACTGCTCACGAGGTGTACTGCTCACGAGTGTACTGCTCACGAGTGTACTGCTCACGAGTGTACTGCTCACGAGTGTACTGCTCACGAGTGTACTGCTCACGAGTGTACTGCTCACGAGTGTACTGCTCACGAGTGTACTGCTCACGAGTGTACTGCTCACGAGTGTACTGCTCACGAGGTGTACTGCTCACGAGTGTACTGCTCACGAGTGTACTGCTCACGAGTGTACTGCTCACGAGTGTACTGCTCACGAGTGTACTGCTCACGAGTGTACTGCTCACGAGTGTACTGCTCACGAGTGTACTGCTCACTAGTGTACTGCTCACTGGTGTACTGCTCACTAGTGTACTGCTCACTAGTGTACTGCTCACTAGTGTACTGCTCACTAGTAGTCTGAATATAGATGTAAATATCAAAGACAAAAGAAAAAAACAATACAGCAGCCTGAATATGGTAATCAAATGTGAAATAAAATAAAATATTAATATCGAGGATCAACCAACATAATGTCAATGTATAAGTGCCTAATAAATCAACGGAATAAATGGTGTTAAATAAAAACATCAAACTGTGAATAAAGAAGGAAAAGAAATAAAAACCAGTCCTTTCAAAATGTCCAACAAATGGTGCAATAGTGATGCTGGTAAGGGGGTCTCCGGCTGCTCTCACAAGGGATTAACCACATCCATTGGGAATCTGCAGAGAAGAGCGAGGAGAGAGCGCACGCCCCATAGTGTAAAACCGTATGTTTAATGATGGGAAAGGGGGGAGGGGGAAGAAATTGACTCACAAAGGTACAAGAATTAAAAGCGTTTCGTGACAGTATCACCACCATCCGGTATCTGTAATCGAATCAGAAGTCCATCCGTCTCTCAGAGATGAAGGGGCAGTGATCCATCAGGATGTCCAGGGAGCATCGGATCAGAAGTCCATCAGTCTCTCAGAGATGAAGGGGCAGTGATCCGTCAGGATGTCCAGGGAGCATCGAATCAGAAGTCCATCCGTCTCTCAGAGATGAAGGGGCAGTGATCAGTCAGGGTGTCCAGGGGGCATCGGATCAGAAGTCCATCCGTCTCTCAGAGATGAAGGGGCAGTGATCCATCAGGATGTCCAGGGAGCATCGAATCAGAAGTCCATCCGTCTCTCAGAGATGAAGGGGCAGTGATCAGTCAGGGTGTCCAGGGGGCATCGGATCAGAAGTCCATCAGTCTCTCAGAGATGAAGGGGCAGTGATCCGTCAGGATGTCCAGGGTGCCTCGGATCAGAAGTCCATCAGTCTCTCAGAGATGAAGGGGCAGTGATCCGTCAGGGTGTCCAGGGTGCATCGGATCAGAAGTCCATCCGTCTCTCAGAGATGAAGGGGCAGTGATCCGTCAGGGTGTCCAGGGTGCCTCGGATCAGAAGTCCATCAGTCTCTCAGAGATGAAGGGGCAGTGATCCGTCAGGATCTCCAGGGAGCATCGGATCAGAAGTCCATCAGTCTCTCAGAGATGAAGGGGCAGTGATCCGTCAGGATGTCCAGGGTGCATCGGATCAGAAGTCCATCCGTCTCTCAGAGATGAAGGGGCAGTGATCCGTCAGGATCTCCAGGGTGCATCGGATCAGAAGTCCATCAGTCTCTCAGAGATGAAGGGGCAGTGATCCGTCAGGATCTCCAGGGTGCATCGGATCAGAAGTCCATCAGTCTCTCAGAGATGAAGGGGCAGTGATCCGTCAGGATGTCCAGGGAGCATCGAATCAGAAGTCCATCCGTCTCTCAGAGATGAAGGGGCAGTGATCAGTCAGGGTGTCCAGGGGGCATCGGATCAGAAGTCCATCCGTCTCTCAGAGATGAAGGGGCAGTGATCCATCAGGATGTCCAGGGAGCATCGAATCAGAAGTCCATCCGTCTCTCAGAGATGAAGGGGCAGTGATCAGTCAGGGTGTCCAGGGGGCATCGGATCAGAAGTCCATCAGTCTCTCAGAGATGAAGGGGCAGTGATCCGTCAGGATGTCCAGGGTGCCTCGGATCAGAAGTCCATCAGTCTCTCAGAGATGAAGGGGCAGTGATCCGTCAGGGTGTCCAGGGTGCATCGGATCAGAAGTCCATCCGTCTCTCAGAGATGAAGGGGCAGTGATCCGTCAGGGTGTCCAGGGTGCCTCGGATCAGAAGTCCATCAGTCTCTCAGAGATGAAGGGGCAGTGATCCGTCAGGATCTCCAGGGAGCATCGGATCAGAAGTCCATCAGTCTCTCAGAGATGAAGGGGCAGTGATCCGTCAGGATGTCCAGGGTGCATCGGATCAGAAGTCCATCCGTCTCTCAGAGATGAAGGGGCAGTGATCCGTCAGGATCTCCAGGGTGCATCGGATCAGAAGTCCATCAGTCTCTCAGAGATGAAGGGGCAGTGATCCGTCAGGATGTCCAGGGAGCATCGGATCAGAAGTCCATCAGTCTCTCAGAGATGAAGGGGCAGTGATCCGTCAGGATGTCCAGGGAGCATCGGATCAGAAGTCCATCAGTCTCTCAGAGATGAAGGGGCAGTGATCCGTCAGGATGTCCAGGGAGCATCGGATCAGAAGTCCATCAGTCTCTCAGAGATGAAGGGGCAGTGATCCGTCAGGATGTCCAGGGAGCATCGGATCAGAAGTCCATCAGTCTCTCAGAGATGAAGGGGCAGTGATCCGTCAGGATTTCCAGGGAGCATCGGATATCTCTCAGCAAAATGTCCCAGGAATCCCAGAGAATGTCTCCTTGCTGGATGGCCTCTGTATTGTTTGGCGCTCGTACCGGCCTGTTCCTGCGCATGCGTAATGACGTAATGTCCGTGCGTATTGTGTAATGACGCTCCCTGACGCGTTTCGTCGCACACAGGCGACTTTTTCAAAGGGTGGTGAAGAGGGGATGCAGAGATATGTATATATACCCTGATGGTATCCTAGCCACCCCTCGATCCAGCTGATAGTAAGTAAGTTAATAGATATACACTCAATAAACTGATAAATACCGCACTATTGATGAACGGAACTATGAAGAAAAAACAACAAAAAAGCCAATACTATACAATGTGACTACGATCAATAAACTAAGTGAGAAACTATGAATAGACTCATAAATGTTATGAAAAATATATATAAATAAATATACACACATTATATAGGTTAAAACATAATAACATGGGTAAATGATGTCTAATAAGTGAATATATCCAATACACATAACAGTGTATCAGTCTGTGATATCAACAAAAAAAGATACCAACTAGATACCAAATAAATATTAAATAACCTATAATTGTAAATACCTAAATAATATGAGAAACATAAATCTCGATAAAAAATATATACACTTAAAGAACCATATTATAATGTATAGTATATTATATTAATAAGGGAGTAGAAAAAGAAAAATGAAGAATATATATAATATATGAACTATATATATATAATATATGAAATATATAATATATAATAGAATATAAAGGAAATATAGCTAGCCTGACATAAATCCAGACACGGTGTTAAGAGACCATTTACCGGCAGTAACCCGTGTTATTTTTAAAAAAGCTGATAACATTAAAAATAAACTAGTTCTGAGTATATATAGGAAAGAGACAAAGACACAGAGCGAGAGCTGGTTACCGAAACCAGTCGGCTTTTTGAAATGTTTTCAATGCAAAGCTTGCAAGCATGTGGCGAAGGAGACATTGCATTTTAGTTCCAACGTCACCAAAGAAGTTTTTAAGACCAAACAACTTATAAACTGCAGAACAACATTCGTTGTATACCTGCTTGAGTGCCCGTGTGGACTCCAGTATGTTGGCCGGACCTCAAGAAGTCTTAGGCTACGGCCCCGGTAACTCAGCTGCAACGCGCGCCCGCGAGATTGGCGGCGCGTGCAGCCGATTACCTGGTCTGCAGGGAGCTGCAGGAAGAGAGACCGGGGGGGGGGGGGCGTGGCGGGGGAGTGACGGGGGCGCGGCCATGACGTCACCCGGCAGGTTCGCCCTCATTGGCTGAACCGCTGGGGGGCGTGCCGTATCGCTCAACGCGAGTCCTGCTCTCAATTCTATTGAGAGCAGGAGCAACTCTCGCCTCAGCGCTGCGGCCCCCCCTCGCAGCGGGCCCGGCGCCATTGAGGGGAGGGCTCTCGTGAGCGCAGCGTCCGCCACAGCGGGGGCTGTAGTAGGCAGCGGGGTCAAGCCCTTAGAGTCCGCATACTGAAGCACATAGACAACATCAGGAGAGGCCTGACCACTCACAGTGTACCCTTACATTTTAGTCAAGCCCATGGGGGGGACCCAACAGGACTACTCTATAGAGGACTAGAGTTGGTCATTGAGAATTGGAGGGGTGGCGATAGACTCAAACGTCTCCGGCAAAGAGAGACGTTCTGGATTTGTCAACTAAAAACATTAACCCCGAATGGTCTAAATGTTGATCTAGACATCACAGCGTTCATATAAATATGTCTGGAAACCTGCATTTTTAGACTCCTTCTATAACTGTGTTTCTATTGTTTTCACCTATTTTTATATTAGAATTTAAAAAAAATTATATTAAATTTTTTTTATATTAGAATTAAAAATTTAAACTATAAACTGAGTAATCATGTTTATACCCAGTATTAATTAATTAATTTTTTTCTCCTTGTCCCCCCCTTTTCCAGATATAATTTTATGCTATACAGATTGATTCTAACATTGTGCAAGCTTTAAAAATGGTTTTAGGAATGTTTTTAAATTATTTTTAGATATACCAGGAGGATTTTCAATAATAGGTGTTTATTTTCCCTTTTTGTTTTAAGAACGTGGTTTAAAACTGTAGATGGAAGATTTTGAAGATGATTGTATAACATCGTTGTTTTAATGTTGTTTTAATACTAATAGGAAGCTTGATTGAGACCAAATACAAAATGTATATCTAAGTTTGTGCTATTAGCAATGCTATAATTAAGCACTGTACCCTTAGGGGTTACCATCAGTATATGAACTTTAGTGACTCATTTTAGACTATATAGTGCCATGTATATGGATAAGATATCAAGGATAAGTTTATTTTGATGCAGAGCAATTGATGCTAAGAATAGTTTGAACACACAACACACATGGAAGAACTAATAGACATTTGCAATGTAATGCACACTGCAGGGAAAGGCTTGTGCTAAACAGCCTTTACCAATCATTGATTAAACATTAAGAAGGGTCTATATACGCTCATCTGACCCTTCCTACGTCATTGTATGAGCCTGAGGAAGCCGTTTGAACGGCGAAACGCGTTGCTCGATCCTGTGCCTGTTTGTGTCCCACGGAGGCTTCCGTAGACAGTTCCCTCAGTCGCAACTGCAGCCGGGCAGACCAGTGTCATCTTTCTGCCCACCGGACGTGGGGCCGGAGCGACTTGCTGCTGTTACTGGGCTACGTTGGAAAGCCAGGGGGAGTTTTATTATATGTGAGCGTACCATTCTTGGATGTTATTCAATAAATGTCATTTTTACTTACACTGAAACCGTGCCTCACTTATCCCCCTTTACTGCCGAATCGGGGAACTGCTTGATTACAAGCAACAGAAGAGTGTCTTCCGGTCATAGCCCTGCGTGGGAGCAATCTTCCGTGACCTGTCTGCAACTACCCTGGACGGGTTAATCTAACTCCAAAGATACCTACCCTACATCTCTACTCACACTGGGCCGTGTGAGTATATACAGTATATATTATTATACTCCATTGATCCCCTCACACCTGCTTGTGGACGGGCTAGGATATATCCCAAAGATACCCATTTTAGATTGTGCTTACACAAGGCCGTGTAAGTATATCTATATATCCTATCATCTCTTGCCCCTTGTCCATTAAATTAGGTTATATCACTATATTTTCAGCTGTCTATAGTCTACACTGTATTGGATTGTTTATCTTCTAATCCCTCGCTCCCCCTATCCTGTCTGTTTTCACTTTCCCATCATTAAACTTACGGTTTTATACTATGGGGCGTGCGCTCTCTCCTCTCTCTTTTCTATAGATGTAAATGTGATTGCGCCCACAAAGGCCTAGACTGGCATTGGGTGCATCAGATGAGCTAAATATGATGTATTATCAGACATTAGAGGGAAAGGTGTGTTTGTCACCATTTCTCTCTGGCTAGAAGCTCATTGATAGATGCTCTCCGGGGCTATTAAAACATAACATTTATTAGGTATCAAATTAAAATGAGCTCTACATGCATGAAAATAATGTAATATAATTTGTGTAATTAAAATGGAGTGGGAATGGGGTATTAGTGGGAGTGGGAGTGGGGTATTAGTGGGAGTGGGAATGGGGTATTAGTGGGAGTGGGAGTGGGGTATTAGTGGGAGTGGGAATGGGGTATTAGTGGGAGTGGGAGTGTGAATGGGGTATTAGTGGGAGTGGGAGTGGGGTGGGAGTGGGGTGGGAGTGGGAATGGGGTGGGAGTGGCAATGGGGTGGGAGTGGCAATGGGGTGGGAATGGGGTGGGAGTGGGGTGGGAGTGGGGTGGGAGTGGGAATGGGGTGGGAGTGGGAATGGTGGTGGGAGTGGGAATGGGGTGGGAGTGGGAATGGGGTGGGAGTGGGGTGGGAGTGGGAATGGAGTGGGGTGGGAGTGGGGTGGGAGTGGGGTGGGAGTGGGAATGGGGTGGGAGTGGGAGTGGGAATGGGGTGGGAGTGGGAATGGGGTGAGAGTGGGGTGGGAGTGGGAATGGGGTGGGAGTGGTAGGGTAGAGCTGAAGGTGTATCATGGAGTAAATATTAACCTTCCATAGAAAAGGTAAGTATGCAATATTAACACCTAATAGCCCCTAACCTAATAAGGTAATTGTACCTCATGAATAACTAGGTACTGTATATGTTGCTACAATGTCCGATGATGGAAAAGATATAAAGTGCAGTCACTAGCACAACATACCGATCAAACCAACCCATGATTGTTTCACGTGGAGCCAACCAAGTGTTACCTACTGTATACTGATGGATACAGATATAGAATTATGGCAGATCGATAGTGAAACTCATGAACCACAAGACAATGTAGGGTTATAGCTTTATGTCACTGTGATATATACACAGAGGGCTCGACACAATCATAGGTTGGTGGTATGTGGATTGAGCCTGTGCAGGACAACAGCTCTGCACACTATAGTGAAGTGAGTCAATGTATAATCAAACAAGATTAATAATAAATTGAACACTAACATATAATATTCTAGGTGGAATTCCCTATGTGCTGCTATGTATATGTAAGGATGTGTTAGGAATGTGTACATATATATGTGGGTTCCGCGCTGTTACTAATGCAGGAAGCGCCATACTGTTCTTTTGCAAGTAAGGTCACTGTGTGAATAGCAAGGTTGCGCATGCGCGAGGAAAGCGCGCGAACGGCAACCTATCCGGCGGGACTTTGGGGTTGAACTTTGAACTGTGAACTGTGGAAAAGTCAGCTGAGGCTGGGGACCAATAGGGTGCTAGGTTCTGGAGAGGAGAGAGACAGGAAGCGTGTGGGCGGACACACGAGTGAGAGAGTGGAAGAAGGAAGGTGGCGGAACCTCGTGTGTGCGAGCGGAGGGTCAGTGACCCTTCCGCTTAGGACAGATACTTTCCCTAGCCCCCAGGATAGGGTGACCAGATTTTGAAAATGAAAAACCGGGACATTTTTTTTTTTACATAACAGTTTATTTATTGTAGTACACTTATACTTACGACCATTAGTCTTTGTTACATAGTTGTGTGTGTGTGTTGACCTCACTAATCGAACAAAAAAAACCCAGATGTGAATGATTCTGAACCCCTTAACCAGTGTCTGGATGCCCTCTCTTCACAATTTCTAAAGCAGCAATCCCACCTGGGATCTTACCTGATCCGCAGTCCCTCAAGGTACTATACTGGAGGGGAGGTGTTCCCTACCTGTCTTTCGAGGTCTCCCGTGTGAAACTTGAGTCAGATCTGGAAGAAAGAAGGGTAGGTTACTTCGGTGTAGGTATACGGCAGTTAAAATAAGACAGGGAGGGTGAGAGAGAGAGGGTGAGAGAGACAGAGAGAGAGAGAGGGTGAGAGAGACAGAGAGAGAGAGAGGGTGAGAGAGACAGAGAGAGAGAGAGGGTGAGAGAGACAGAGAGAGAGAGAGAGAGGGTGAGAGAGACAGAGAGAGAGAGAGAGAGGGTGAGAGAGACAGAGAGAGAGAGAGGGTGAGAGAGACAGAGAGAGAGAGAGGGTGAGAGAGACAGAGAGAGAGCGAGCGAGGGTGAGAGAGACAGAGAGAGAGCGAGCGAGGGTGAGAGAGACAGAGAGAGAGCGAGCGAGGGTGAGAGAGACAGAGAGAGAGCGAGCGAGGGTGAGAGAGACAGAGAGAGAGCGAGCGAGGGTGAGAGAGACAGAGAGAGAGAGAGGGTGAGAGAGACAGAGAGAGAGAGAGGGTGAGAGAGACAGAGAGAGAGAGAGGGTGAGAGAGACAGAGAGAGAGAGAGGGTGAGAGAGACAGAGAGAGAGAGAGGGTGAGAGAGACAGAGAGAGAGAGGGTGAGAGAGACAGAGAGAGAGAGAGGGTGAGAGAGACAGAGAGAGAGAGAGGGTGAGAGAGACAGAGAGAGAGAGAGGGTGAGAGAGACAGAGAGAGAGAGAGTGAGAGAGACAGAGAGAGGGTGAGAGAGACAGAGAGAGGGTGAGAGAGACAGAGAGAGGGTGAGAGAGACAGAGAGAGGGTGAGAGAGACAGAGAGAGGGTGAGAGAGACAGAGAGAGGGTGAGAGAGACAGAGAGAGGGTGAGAGACAGAGAGAGGGTGAGAGAGACAGAGAGAGGGTGAGAGAGACAGAGAGAGGGTGAGAGAGACAGAGAGTGAGAGAGACAGAGAGTGAGAGAGACAGAGGGTGAGAGAGACAGAGGGTGAGAGAGAGAGAGAGTGACAGAGAGAGAGCGTGACAGAGAGAGAGAGAGCGTGACAGAGAGAGAGAGAGAGCGTGACAGAGAGAGAGAGAGAGCGTGACAGAGAGAGAGAGAGAGCGTGACAGAGAGAGAGAGAGAGCGTGACAGAGAGAGAGAGAGCGTGACAGAGAGAGAGAGAGCGTGACAGAGAGAGAGAGAGCGGGTGACACAGAGAGAGAGAGAGAGAGAGAGAGAGAGAGAGGGTGACACAGAGAGAGAGAGAGAGAGAGAGAGAGAGAGGGTGACACAGAGAGAGAGAGAGGGTGACACAGAGAGAGAGAGAGAGAGGGGGTGACACAGAGAGAGAGAGGGGGTGACACAGAGAGAGAGAGAGGGTGACACAGAGAGAGAGAGAGGGTGACACAGAGAGAGAGAGAGGGTGACACAGAGAGAGAGAGAGGATGACACAGAGAGAGAGAGGGTGACACAGAGAGAGAGAGAGAGGGTGACACAGAGAGAGAGAGAGGGTGACACAGAGAGAGAGAGAGAGGGTGACACAGAGAGAGAGAGAGGGTGACACAGAGAGAGAGAGAGAGGGTGACACAGAGAGAGAGAGAGGATGACACAGAGATAGAGAGGGTGACAGAGAGAGAGAGGGTGACAGAGAGAGAGAGAGAAGGTGACAGAGGGTGAGAGAGACAGAGGGTGAGAGAGACAGAGACAGAGAGACAGAGAGAGAGGGACAGAGAGGGAGAGGGTGAGAGGGTGAGGGTGAGAGGGTGAGGGAGAGAGGGAGACAGACACGGGTACACACACACACACTGGCACACACACACACACACTGGTACACACACACACACTGGTACACACACACACTGGTACACACACACACACTGGTACACACACACACACACACACACACTGGTACACACACACACACACACACACACACACACACACACACACTGGTACACACACACACTGGTACACACACACACACACACTGGTACACACACACACACACTGGTACACACACACACACACTGGTACACACACACACACACACTGGTACACACACACACACACACTGGTACACACACACACTGGTACACACACACACTGGTACACACACATACACTGGTACACACACATACACTGGTACACACACACACACACACTGGTACACACCCACACATTGGTACTGTGACAGAAACCAGGGGATGGTAATAAATTCCGTATATAGGGCTCCCAGGATACTAGACAGTTTCTATCCTGTTTGGCCTGGGAGTGCAGCCTTATAATACATATACTCCATCCCACAGTTTGGCAAGTGCTAGAACTGAGGGATGAGAGATCCAGACCAGAGTTTGTCTGCTGCCTGATTTCTGTCACCTGTCATGCTAATTAGGAATCAGGTATGAAAGACTGATTTCCTGTTTGCTCTGGTCTCTCCACAAGAGCCAGGAGGCTGGAAGGCTGCTGAACTACAGAGGGGAGAAGCCTCTTCCCCAAACAGGTTCAATCTTTCTGTTCATTTGTGTAAGACTGCAAAAGTACCTTGTTTTGTTGTTGGGAGTGGAAAAGCCACTTCCAACCTTGAGTCAGGGATATCTAAGTTAAGTTATCGCTCAGGTGAGCAGCTTTTGTTTTGATCTGTTTTCTGTTGTATGCACTGTGGCAGTCTCAGTGCCTGGGACTGAATAAACCAGGCATAGCCTGTTTAAAGGAACAGTACGTGACGCCTCATCATTTAACCTACCCTAAAAGACCGTGTTCTAAACAGTCCCGGACAAACGACGGAGCCCCGGAGTAAGCCGTTTGTCACATATGGTGGAGAATGCGGGCAGAGCACTAGGGGGTCTGCGGGTTGAAGAACTTTGAAAGAAAAAAAAAAAAAAAAAAAAGTTTTTTTCATCCTCTGCAAACAAGATGGAAGACGTGGTGGGTGCGCTGGTACGCAATGTCGCTGCCCAGAAAGACGCGAATGAAACCCAGCAACAGCTGTTAATAGCCCAGCAAGAAACTAATGCAAACCAGCAGCAGACGAATGCAGCCCAGCAACAGCTGCTAATAGCCCAGCAAGAGATTAATGCCAACCAGCAACAGGCGAATGCCAACCAGCAACAGACGAATGAAGCCCTGCAAAACGCGAATGCAAACCAGCAAGAGACAAACCGCTTGCTGAGAGAGGAGCAACAGCGGTTCGCTCAGGGCTTACAGCAGGAACTCGAGATCCTGAGGGGGACTATCAGTAACCTTCCACTGGCAGCGGCAGCCCCAGTTCCGAAAATGACCAGGGCAAGCCACTACCTTCAGAAGATGGGACCCTCGGATGATGTGGAAGCCTATCTTCTCACGTTTGAACGCACGGCACAGAGAGAGGGATGGCCAGAAGCTGAGTGGGCTGGTCTAATCGCACCCTTCCTAAGCGGCGAACCCCAGAAGGCTTACTTTGATCTAGAGCCAGCCGAAGCTAACGTCTATGCAAAATTGAAGTTCGAGATCCTCGCCCGCCTCGGCGTAACCACGGCTGTTCGCGCCCAAAGGTTTCACGCATGGTCCTTCACGATGGATAAAGCCACCCGAAGCCAGATGTATGACCTCATCCACCTCGCCCGGAAGTGGCTACAACCCGAGATCAACTCAGCCAGCCACATCGTGGAACGGTTGGTCATGGACCAGTTCTTGAGGAAACTTCCCTCTGCCTTACGCCGTTGGGTCAGTCGGAGTGACCCCCACAATGCGGATGAGCTTGTGGCCCTCGTAGAAAGGTACAATGCAGCAGAAGAGCACCCGCAACCCACAGTCGTGGAGCAAACCCACTACCCGAGGTTCCAGGACTCTTCCAGAGACGGTAAAAGGGTACCGGGGTTAAGGGGCGCTGAAGAGCGGCGACCCCCTTCACGCAGCACAAGCAACAGTGGTTCGCACACTAAGGGCAATAGCCAACATGGGGAGCCGGGAAAAGGCTCTAAGTGGGACACAGACTATGTACCTAAATGTGTAAATTGTCATGAGAGGGGCCACACAGCAAAAATCTGCCCACTAAATGATGAGCCCATGCAATGCCACAGCGTGGAACCTTATTCGCTGTTGTCCCAATGTATGGGCCCTAGCCCAGAGGACCCCTTGAATAACCATCTGTGGGCATTTGTAAAGGTTAATGGTAAGAGGGTTCGGGCACTTCTTGACTCTGGGAGCATGGTCACACTAGTGTCCGAATACCTCTTGCCCATTAAGAAGAAACAGGGAAACAGTTCACAAAGAGTGGCAATTTGTTGTATACATGGGGATAATCATGAATATTCCACTGTTGATGTTTTTTTTGAAACAGAGTTTGGTTCTTTAGATTTCAAGGTGGGTGTTGTACCCAAACTGGCACATGATGTGTTAATAGGGACCGACTTTCCCCATTTTCTAAAAATGTGGTCCCCCGCTCAGAATAGTGCCCAGAGTTCAATAGCGGACCATAACGAAGTATTAGAAGAAACAAATCCTTTCCCTTTTTCAGAAATGGAGGTTGACGAGGGCCCAAATAAGAAGGGGGAAAAGGAGGAGTGCTGTAAAATTCCCTTCCCCATCACTACTTTGGTAGGGAATACCCCAAATCAAGATGTTGATCAGACACTTACCACCCCAGAACCGGATAAGACCCTCGCTGACCTAGAGGTCAGTCCTGGGAGTTTTAAGAAGGCCCAGTGGGAGGACCCCACATTAGCGGTAGCAAGGGGAAATATACGGGACCAGAATAGTACTCCTGGCCAACCAGATAGGTCACTTGCTTACCCCTACTTCGAGGTAGAGAACGACCTAGTATATCGGGTTGATAAAAGGAAATCAGTTACAACTAAACAATTGTTGGTACCACGGACATTCCGTAACGTAGTATTACACCTCGCACATAGTCATCCATTGGGGGGACACCTAGGGGTGGAAAAGACAAAAGAAAAGGTTCTCCGAAGCTTCTATTGGCCTGGGGTTCTGGCAGAAATTACGAATTATTGTTCCTCATGCCCAGAATGTCAGATCACCGCCCCGTTCAAGGTGTACCGCAGCCCATTGGTACCCCTTCCCATAATAGAGGTACCATTTGACCGGATTGCTATGGATCTAGTAGGACCCCTAATAAAGTCTGCTAGGGGACATCAGCATATATTGGTAATATTAGATTATGCCACCCGATATCCGGAGGCAGTTCCCCTACGTAGCACCTCAGCTAAAAACATAGCAAAAGAGTTAGTAGTTCTGTTTTCCCGGGTCGGGATTCCTAAAGAGATTCTATCTGACCAGGGAACACCATTTATGTCCCAAGTAACGAAAGAGCTATGTAAACTCCTAAAAATCAAGCAACTCAGAACCTCAGTCTATCATCCACAAACAGATGGTTTAGTGGAAAGGTTCAATAAAACCTTAAAGAGCATGTTACGGCGGGCGGTTGATAAAGATGGGAAAAACTGGGATTGTTTGTTACCGTACCTGTTATTTGCCATTAGGGAAGTTCCCCAATCATCCACAGGCTTCTCCCCGTTTGAACTATTGTATGGCCGACACCCAAGGGGCTTACTGGATATAGCCAAAGAGACTTGGGAACACGAGGTTACCCCTTACAGAAGTGTAATAGAGCATGTTGCCCAGATGCAGGACCGCATTGCTGCAGTCCTACCCATAGTGAGGGAACACATGGAGAAAGCTCAAGAAGCACAGAGGAATACATATAATAAGGGTGCTAGGGTCAGAATTTTTTCTCCAGGTGATAGGGTACTAGTTCTGGTTCCCACCGTGGAGAGTAAATTCCTTGCTAAATGGCATGGGCCATATGAGGTCTTGGAAAGAGTGGGAGAAGTAAATTATAAGGTAAGACAGCCAGGTAGGAGGAAACTTGAGCAAATTTACCATATAAACCTACTCAAGCCCTGGAAAGATAGAGAAGTCTTGTTAACCCTAGTACCCCCAGGTCCGTCAGAGAATCAAGAAACTGACCCAGAGGTTAGCATAGCTGAAACCCTGTCTGTTCATCAGAAACGAGAGGTTCAGAATTTAGTGAGAAGAAACAAAGAAATCTTCTCTATACGGCCAGGTAGAACTAGCGTAATTGAACATGACCTAGTCTCTGAACCGGGGGTCCGAGTTAACCTTAAACCGTACCGAATCCCAGAGGCCAAAAGAAAGGCTATAAGTTTAGAGGTTAAAAAAATGCTAAAACTAGGTGTAATTGAGGAATCCCAAAGTGGGTGGAACAGCCCTATAGTCTTAGTCCCAAAGCCAGATGGTACAACAAGGTTTTGTAATGACTACCGGAAACTAAACGCGGTGTCAAAATTTGATACTTATCCTATGCCCAGGGTAGATGAACTTGTAGAGAGACTGGGCAAAGCCCGATATCTCACAACCCTAGACCTAACAAAAGGGTACTGGCAGGTTCCCCTCACAGAAAGGGCAAAAGAAAAGACAGCCTTCTCAACCCCAGACGGCCTCTTTCAGTATAAGGTGTTGCCTTTTGGCTTACATGGAGCTCCCGCCACATTCCAAAGAATGATGGATAAAATTTTAAAACCACATGCTCGGTATGCTGCCGCCTACCTGGATGATGTGGTAATCCATAGTGAAGATTGGCAATCCCACCTTCCAAAGGTCCAAGCTGTGCTTGACGCAGTCCGGTCTGCTGGACTAACTGCTAACCCCGCTAAATGCACTATTGGTCTGGAGGAGGCCAAGTATCTGGGATATTCTATTGGCAGAGGTTTACTCAAACCCCAAACACTCAAAGTGGAGGCGATACAAAATTGGCCAAGGCCAGTTACAAAAAAACAAGTAAGGACCTTTTTGGGGTTAATTGGGTACTATAGAAGGTTTATTCCCAATTTTACAACTAAGGCAACCCCACTAACTGACCTCACAAAAGCAAGAGGACCGCTAATGGTAAAGTGGTCCCCCGAAACCGAACAGGCCTTTAGAAGCCTGAAAGAAGCTCTCTGTGCCCAACCAGTGTTGGTCACACCTGACTTCTCCAAAGAGTTCGTAGTCCAAACCGACGCATCTGAGGTAGGGCTGGGGGCGGTACTCTCCCAGGAGTCTCAAGGTGAGGAGCACCCCATCCTTTATTTAAGTAGGAAACTAAATCCCCAGGAGAAAAATTACTCCATAGTAGAGAAAGAGTGTCTCGCAATAAAGTGGGCTGTAGAGACGCTCAAATACTATCTGTTGGGGAGAAAATTCCGGTTGGTCACAGATCATGCACCCCTTACCTGGATGTGTCAAAACAGGGAAAAGAATGCTAGAGTGACCAGGTGGTTCCTAAGCCTACAACCCTTTAAATTTTCTGTGGAACACAGGTCAGGGCACAAACATGGCAATGCTGACGGGTTGTCAAGGATGCACTCCCTAATATCCATGGTCGCTCATCCCTCGAGGTCTGAGCTGGGGGGGAGGATATGTGACAGAAACCAGGGGATGGTAATAAATTCCGTATATAGGGCTCCCAGGATACTAGACAGTTTCTATCCTGTTTGGCCTGGGAGTGCAGCCTTATAATACATATACTCCATCCCACAGTTTGGCAAGTGCTAGAACTGAGGGATGAGAGATCCAGACCAGAGTTTGTCTGCTGCCTGATTTCTGTCACCTGTCATGCTAATTAGGAATCAGGTATGAAAGACTGATTTCCTGTTTGCTCTGGTCTCTCCACAAGAGCCAGGAGGCTGGAAGGCTGCTGAACTACAGAGGGGAGAAGCCTCTTCCCCAAACAGGTTCAATCTTTCTGTTCATTTGTGTAAGACTGCAAAAGTACCTTGTTTTGTTGTTGGGAGTGGAAAAGCCACTTCCAACCCTGAGTCAGGGATATCTAAGTTAAGTTATCGCTCAGGTGAGCAGCTTTTGTTTTGATCTGTTTTCTGTTGTATGCACTGTGGCAGTCTCAGTGCCTGGGACTGAATAAACCAGGCATAGCCTGTTTAAAGGAACAGTACGTGACGCCTCATCATTTAACCTACCCTAAAAGACCGTGTTCTAAACAGTCCCGGACAAACGACGGAGCCCCGGAGTAAGCCGTTTGTCACAGTACACACACACACACACTGGTACACACACACACACTGGTACACACACACACACCCATACACACACACACACACTGGTACACACACACACACTGGTACACACACACACACACACTGGTACATACACACACACACTGGTACACACACACACACACTGGTACACACACACACACCCGTACACACCCGTACACACACACTGGTACACACACACACACTGGTACACACACACACACACACTGGTACACACACACACACTGGTACACACACACACACACACACACTGGTACACACACACACACACTGGTACACACACACACACTGGTACACACACACACACACTGGTACACACACACACACACACACACACGTACACACACACACACGTACACACACACACGTACACACTGGTACACACACACACTGGTACACACACACACACACTGGTACACACACACACACTGGTACACACACACACACACACCGGTACACACACACACACACACGTACACACACACACACACACACGTACACACACACACACACCGGTACACACACACACACACACACCCGTACACACACACACACTGGTACACACACACACACACACACACACACACTGGTACACACACACACACACACATACACACACACACACTGGTACACACACACTGGTACACACACACACACACTGGTACACACACACACACACTGGTACACACACACACTGGTACACACACTGGTACACTGGTACACACACACACACACTGGTACACACACACACACACACACACACACTGGTACACACACACTGGTACACTGGTACACACACACACACACACACACACACACACACACACACACACACACTGGTACACACACACTGGTACACACACACTGGTACACACACACTGGTACACACACACACACACACTGGTACACACACACACACACTGGTACACACACACACACTGGTACACACACACACACACACTGGTACACACACACACACACTGGTACACACACACACTGGTACACACACACACACTGGTACACACACACGTACACACACACACACGTACACACACACACACGTACACACACACACGTACACACACACACACTGGTACACACACACACACACGTACACACATACACACACCGGTACACACACACACACACACACACACCCACTGGTACACACACACACACACACACACATACACACACACACACACACACACACACACACACACTGGTACACACACACTGGTACACTGGTACACACACACACACACACACACACACACACACACTGGTACACACACAGACACTGGTATACACACACACACACAGACACTGGTATACACACACACACACACACACACACACAGACACTGGTACACACACACACACACACACACACACACAGACTGGAGTACAGAGGCAGCCACGAGCAGGTGGCTCTCCGCCTCCCCCTGCACCCACCCCCGCGCCCATCTCCCGCACCTAGGGGGGTGGGGGGGGATAGGAGCGCCGGGACACAAAGGTAAACTGCCGCCGCCCCCCCTCCCCCGGAGGGCAGCCACGGGCTCCCGGGGCAGAATGGGGGAACACCGCGCAGCCACCACTGCCAGCCCCCGCGCCCATCTCCCGAACCAAGGGGACAGGGGGGGGGGGGGGGGAGGGAGCGCCACGACAGGGGGCAAAGGATAAAAAAACCACCTCCTATCCCCCCGGGCGGGCAGAGGGGGGGGAATCACCGCGCAGAAGAGCCAGGAGCCACGGGCAGAGACACACACCACGTGTGCTCTGCCGCAGGAAGCGGAAGCCCCGCCCCCAGGCACCCTTCCTTCCATCCATTCTACATGCCGGTCCTTGGTGAAGGATGATGCCGGGGGGCGGGGCTTAATGCCGGGACGCTGGGGATTGGCCAACAAGGTAGGAAACTGCCGGGGGGGGGGGGCTGCTGCAGTCTCCTCCTCTGCGCCGCCGCCGCAGACTCGCGCACAGCGCACAGCGCACCGCAGCTTACTCGCGCACCGCCGGCGACAAAAAAAATAAAAATGGGGACACATTGAGTGAAATCCGGGACATTTCCGGTACACACAGAAAATCGGTACAGCTCCCGAAAAACCGGGACTGTACCGGCAAAAGGGGGACGGGTGGTCACCCTACCCCAGGAGTAATACCCCCTGTCATCGTAGGGTGCTGCTTTTGTAGGGACGGCCGTAGCACTTAGGGAAGCATCCCATTAGTGCTGGTTCAGCTGCAGGAGTTGCGGACGCCATCTTGGTCTGGAGACAGACCGCAGAGCAGAGCAGAGTGTCAGCGAAAGGTCTGGAACGACACTACGGACCCTTTTTGAAGAGGTGTGGTCACCGCAGTGACCATGAGGTATTGTTAATCATCAAGTGCACCTACACCGGTCACCAGGCGCTGATTCCGCCTCCCACTAACTAATTGGGGGCACTAGTGTGCCAGCAGACTATTCAATATAAATACCAGTTGCTAGGACATACTCCTCTGGAGAGTGGCAGAGCCACCTGTGTACAGGACATTAGCCCTTTTAAGGTGTGGCCGAGCCACAGTGTGTTATGTCATGATTATAGAGTGTAAGAGTCTTATGCATGTGAGGTGTATTCTGAGTTATCTTATTAGTTAGTAAAATAGTAAAAGGTTGCTTGTTGCACAAATACAGTTGGTTATGTTTTCTTACTCAGGGTAGATCTTCTAAAATGGGGATCCTGGGTAAGTGGAGGCGCTGCACCATGTTAAGAGTGGGTAAGACCCCAGGCTCCCCATCAGCGGAGGCTTAGAGCTCCTGGAGCCACAGGTAAAACACAGCATCAGTAGTTCCTTTGTTTAGGGGTTCAGAAAAAGGGCTACATATATATAGGCTGTTAGTAACCTGTGATAGATGATAATGTAGCCAGAAGCAGGTATAGCCTATAATTGCACTATATCCTAGTAATATACATAGAGTAATATACATAGCGTAATATGATGATACTGGTGCTAAAATAGCAATGCATCAGTGTATATACAAAGATATCCTAGTGCAGTAATGTAGGCTACGTGAAAACCTCTCACCATATGTTGCAACACAAGAGTCATATGTGCCGCAGATTACACCGTATTAGGTTCAACAATGGTGTGCAGGGCAATGTTAATAAAGAGTGCACACAGCGGTGCCAGATGTGATAAATATCACAGACAACACACGATTACCCAGCTACATCAGAAGCTCTGGCGTCACATCATTGCCAAACCGCCTGCATAAGTTTGTAGCGACCTCGTGGAGGATACAATTTACCAACAGTGCACCACTCCCGACCTCTTCCCGCATGACGTCACTACGCCAAACGCCCTACGCGCTTCCCTCCTACACGGAGATTCGTCAGGGGCGGGTGAGTGACAGGAGAGGCAGGACCTGTGTCTTATAGCGTCTAAGGTTGTCATAGCAACCCGTATCCAATCCGCATGCGTGTGTGCGTTGTACACGCTGCTCTGCGCAGAGTACTTGCCTCCTGGATGCCGCTCGCAATGTAGACTCAAAGAGAGTAAAATCTATACGTAAATAGCGTTGTTCATAAGGGTGGATATCACGTGGGACGCCAGTTACTCATGTTGAGAGAGGCCGTAGAACCAAATTGTAAGCTAGAAATGATCACTGATATAGGCTGGCACAAAGCCAAACATAGTCTTATCAGTGAGATACAGAGAGCAGACAAGTAAAAAGTGTGCATATGCAAAGGAGATGCAATCACCAGCGAGGGTAGTGAAAATGCTTGTGTCCGTGATATATTGTAATGGCAATAGTTGTAATAATCACTATAGAAGGTATGGAGAATAGCTGGTGTATGTTGAATATGGAGGAGTTAACTGCTTCACAACCCACGTAGATGTTCAAATAAAGGGTGTATAAGTGAAGCCCTCGTTAAGGCCATATGGATTCAGGGTTTTTAATCTGTAGATCCATACTGCCTCACGTTTCAACAGCCTATTGTCAGTATTGCCACCACGGACGTTATTCTTTATGTGATCAATGTCCATAAATGAAAGACATTTTACATCCCCCCTCACGTGACGAGCTACTGGAGTGTCCAGTTTGTTATTAACTGAGTGACCATGCTCAAGTACACGCCGCCTGAGCTCGCTTATGGTCTTGCCCACATATCTGAAACCACAGGCACAGATGATAAGATAAATGACATTGATTGTCTTGCACTGAATGTATTGTCTGATATTATATTGTTTGGTCTGATCACTGTTATGGAAGAATTTGCCTGGTGTGATGTACTGACAGGCTGTGCAGTTTTTGCATTGAAAAGTCCCTTTCAAAGGTGATGTCAACAATGTGGGTTTATTTTGTCTCTGAAAATGACTATGCACTAAACCGTCATATAAATTAGCTGAGCGCCTGCTGGTTATGCTCGGTGTTTCCTTCAGTGCCAGTGTTTCAAAAAGATTGGTTTGTTTCCACCTGTAATTATACGTCCCTATGCAACGGACTTCAGTACTCGTTGGTCGTTTAGTAGGTGCTAGAAGTTTATCTCTGTCACTATTTAGTGCTCGAGTGTAGCCATGTTTAAGGGTTCCTATTGAGTAGCCACGATTTAAAAATCTCTCTTTGCGATCCTTGGCCTGTAAGCGATATTCCTTTACTGTTGAACAGTTGCGTCTTAGACGCAAATATTGTCCAATAGGAATCCCCTTTAATAATGGCGGTGGGTGTAAGCTAGTAGCTGCCAATAGACTATTGGTTGCGGTTTTCTTTTGAGAAACCGCAGTCTGAAGATCACCATACTCATCCTTACTGATTTTTAAATCAAGGAAGCTAATTACACTTGAACTGCAGCCAGAGGTTAGTTTTAAATTTAGTTTGTTAAGATTCAATTTAGCCACAAATTCAATGAGACTAGATTTTTCTAACTAACTTCGTCTTAAGTGTAACTTTGCCCTATGCCCTATGTGCTATGCGCTATGTGCTATGCCCTATGTGCTATGCGCTATGTGCTATGCCCTATGTGCTATGTGCTATGCCCTATGCGCTATGTGCTATGTGCTATGCCCTATGTGCTATGCCCTATGCGCTATGTGCTATGCCCTATGCGCTATGTGCTATGCCCTATGCCATATGTGCTATGTGCTATGCCCTATGTGCTATGTGCTATGCCCTATGCGCTATGCGCTATGTGCTATGTGCTATGCCCTAGGCCCTATGTGCTATGCGCTATGTGCTATGCGCTATGTGCTATGCCCTATGTGCTATGCCCTATGTGCTATGTGCTATGCCCTATGCGCTATGTGCTATGCCCTATGCGCTATGTGCTATGTGCTATGTGCTATGCCCTATGCGCTATGTGCTATGATCTATGTGCTATGTGCTATGCCCTATGTGCTATGTGCTATGTGCTATGCCCTATGTGCTATGTGCTATATGCTATGCCCTAGGCCCTATGTGCTATGCCCTATGTGCTATGTGCTATGTGCTATATGCTATGCCCTAGGCCCTATGTGCTATGTGCTATGTGCTATATGCTATGCCCTAGGCCCTATGTGCTATGCCCTATGTGCTATGTGCTATGTGCTATGTGCTATGTGCTATGTGCTATGTGCCTTGAAGGTCTAGCTCATACTTTGTGGTTAAATATACACGCCCATCTCAATCAGTAAAGAGATACGCAGTGTATATATTTGCTAAACTGTTTCAATCCGTTGCTATGGAGACCACAGGCTGATACGTATTCCGGCATTCCCCGATTGTTCTTGGCAAAGCTCTGTGACGAAGAGAAACGTGCGTCGGGCTAGCTTACTAATTACTATGTGTGGGAGGTATGGGTGACACTCAGCCTCCCACTCTCACACCTGGGATCACACAGCGCCCCCCAGAGGCAGGCATCAGCGAGATCAGCTGTGAGTGGGTCTGTGTGGGAGGTATGGGTGACACTCAGCCTCCCACTCTCACACCTGGGATCACACAGCGCCCCCCTGAGGCAGGCATCAGCGAGATCAGCTGTGAGTGGGTCTGTGTGGGAGGTATGGGTGACACGCAGCCTCCCACTCTCACACCTGGGATCACACAGCGCCCCCCTGAGGCAGGCATCAGCGAGATCAGCTGTGAGTGGGTCTGTGTGGGAGGTATGGGTGACACGCAGCCTCCCACTCTCACACCTGGGATAACACAGCGCCCCCCAGAGGCAGGCATCAGCGAGATCAGCTGTGAGTGGGTCTGTGTGGTAGGTATGGGTGACACGCAGCCTCTCCACTCTCACACCTGGGATCACACAGCGCCCCCCAGAGGCAGGCATCAGTGAGATCAGCTGTGAGTGGGTCTGTGTGGGAGGTATGGGTGACACGCAGCCTCCCACTCTCACACCTGGGATCACACAGCGCCCCCCTGAGGCAGGCATCAGCGAGATCAGCTGTGAGTGGGTCTGTGTGGGAGGTATGGGTGACACGCAGCCTCCCACTCTCACACCTGGGATAACACAGCGCCCCCCAGAGGCAGGCATCAGCGAGATCAGCTGTGAGTGGGTCTGTGTGGTAGGTATGGGTGACACACAGCCTCTCCGCTCTCACACCTGGGATCACACAGCGCCCCCCAGAGGCAGGCATCAGTGAGATCAGCTGTGAGTGGGTCTGTGTGGGAGGTATGGGTGACACGCAGCCTCCCACTCTCACACCTGGGATCACACAGCGCCCCCCTGAGGCAGGCATCAGTGAGATCAGCTGTGAGTGGGTCTGTGTGGGAGATATGGGTGACACGCAGCCTCCCACTCTCACACCTGGGATCACAGCGCCCCCCTGAGGCAGGCATCAGCGACATCAGCTGTGAGTGGGTCTGTGTGGGAGGTATAGGTGACAGGCAGTCTCTCCACTCTCACACCTGGGATCACACAGCGCCCCCCAGAGGCAGGCATCAGCGATATCAGCTGTGAGTGGGTCTGTGTGGGAGGTATGGGTGACACGCAGCCTCTCCACTCTCACACCTGGGATCACAGAGCGCCCCCCTGAGGCAGGCGGCAGCACGATCAGCTGTGAGTGGGTGTGAGTGGGAGGTATGGGTGACACGCAGCCTCCCACTCTCACACCTGGGATCACACAGCGCCCCCCTGAGGCAGGCATCAGCGAGATCAGCTGTGAGTGGGTCTGTGTGGGAGGTATGGGTGACACGCAGCCTCCCACTCTCACACCTGGGATCACAGCGCCCCCCTGAGGCAGGCATCAGCGAGATCAGCTGTGAGTGGGTCTGTGTGGGAGGTATGGGTGACACACAGCCTCCCACTCTCACACCTGGGATCACACAGCGCCCCCCTGAGGCAGGCATCAGCGAGATCAGCTGTGAGTGGGTCTGTGTGGGAGGTATGGGTGACACGCAGCCTCCCACTCTCACACCTGGGATCACACAGCGCCCCCCTGAGGCAGGCATCAGCGAGATCAGCTGTGAGTGGGTCTGTGTGGGAGGTATGGGTGACACGCAGCCTCCCACTCTCACACCTGGGATCACACAGCGCCCCCCTGAGGCAGGCATCAGCGAGATCAGCTGTGAGTGGGTCTGTGTGGGAGGTATGGGTGACACGCAGCCTCCCACTCTCACACCTGGGATAACACAGCGCCCCCCAGAGGCAGGCATCAGCGAGATCAGCTGTGAGTGGGTCTGTGTGGGAGGTATGCGTGACACGCAGCCTCTCCACTCTCACACCTGGGATCACAGCGCCCCCCAGAGGCAGGCATCAGCGAGATCAGCTGTGAGTGGGTCTGTGTGGGAGGTATGGGTGACACACAGCCTCTCCACTCTCACACCTGGGATCACAGCGCCCCCCTGAGGCAGGCATCAGCGAGATCAGCTGTGAGTGGGTCTGTGTGGGAGGTATGGGTGACATGCAGCCTCTCCACTCTCACACCTGGGATCACAGCGCCCCCCTTAGGCAGACGGCAGTGTGGCCAGCTGTGAGTGGGTCTTTGTGGGAGGTATGGGTGACACACAGCCTCTCCACTCTCACACCTGGGATCACAGCGCCCCCCTGAGGCAGGCATCAGCGAGATCAGCTGTGAGTGGGTCTGTGTGGGAGGTATGGGTGACACGCAGCCTCCCACTCTCACACCTGGGATCACAGCGCCCCCCTGAGGCAGGCATCAGCGAGATCAGCTGTGAGTGGGTCTGTGTGGGAGGTATGGGTGACACGCAGCCTCCCACTCTCACACCTGGGATCACACAGCGCCCCCCTGAGGCAGGCGGCAGCACGATCAGCTGTGAGTGGGTGTGAGTGGGAGGTATGGGTGACACGCAGCCTCCCACTCTCACACCTGGGATCACACAGCGCCCCCCTGAGGCAGGCATCAGCGAGATCAGCTGTGAGTGGGTCTGTGTGGGAGGTATGGGTGACACGCAGCCTCCCACTCTCACACCTGGGATAACACAGCGCCCCCCAGAGGCAGGCATCAGCGAGATCAGCTGTGAGTGGGTCTGTGTGGTAGGTATGGGTGACACGCAGCCTCTCCACTCTCACACCTGGGATCACACAGCGCCCCCCAGAGGCAGGCATCAGTGAGATCAGCTGTGAGTGGGTCTGTGTGGGAGGTATGGGTGACACGCAGCCTCCCACTCTCACACCTGGGATCACACAGCGCCCCCCTGAGGCAGGCATCAGCGAGATCAGCTGTGAGTGGGTCTGTGTGGGAGGTATGGGTGACACGCAGCCTCCCACTCTCACACCTGGGATAACACAGCGCCCCCCAGAGGCAGGCATCAGCGAGATCAGCTGTGAGTGGGTCTGTGTGGTAGGTATGGGTGACACACAGCCTCTCCGCTCTCACACCTGGGATCACACAGCGCCCCCCAGAGGCAGGCATCAGTGAGATCAGCTGTGAGTGGGTCTGTGTGGGAGGTATGGGTGACACGCAGGCTACCACTCTCACACCTGGGATCACACAGCGCCCCCCTGAGGCAGGCATCAGTGAGATCAGCTGTGAGTGGGTCTGTGTGGGAGATATGGGTGACACGCAGCCTCCCACTCTCACACCTGGGATCACAGCGCCCCCCTGAGGCAGGCATCAGCGACATCAGCTGTGAGTGGGTCTGTGTGGGAGGTATAGGTGACAGGCAGTCTCTCCACTCTCACACCTGGGATCACACAGCGCCCCCCAGAGGCAGGCATCAGCGATATCAGCTGTGAGTGGGTCTGTGTGGGAGGTATGGGTGACACGCAGCCTCTCCACTCTCACACCTGGGATCACAGAGCGCCCCCCTGAGGCAGGCGGCAGCACGATCAGCTGTGAGTGGGTGTGAGTGGGAGGTATGGGTGACACGCAGCCTCCCACTCTCACACCTGGGATCACACAGCGCCCCCCTGAGGCAGGCATCAGCGAGATCAGCTGTGAGTGGGTCTGTGTGGGAGGTATGGGTGACACGCAGCCTCCCACTCTCACACCTGGGATCACAGCGCCCCCCTGAGGCAGGCATCAGCGAGATCAGCTGTGAGTGGGTCTGTGTGGGAGGTATGGGTGACACGCAGCCTCCTACTCTCACACCTGGGATCACAGCGCCCCCCTGAGGCAGGCATCAGCGAGATCAGCTGTGAGTGGGTCTGTGTGGGAGGTATGGGTGACACGCAGCCTCCCACTCTCACACCTGGGATCACACAGCGCCCCCCTGAGGCAGGCATCAGCGAGATCAGCTGTGAGTGGGTCTGTGTGGGAGGTATGGGTGACACGCAGCCTCCCACTCTCACACCTGGGATCACACAGCGCCCCCCTGAGGCAGGCATCAGCGAGATCAGCTGTGAGTGGGTCTGTGTGGGAGGTATGGGTGACACGCAGCCTCCCACTCTCACACCTGGGATAACACAGCGCCCCCCAGAGGCAGGCATCAGCGAGATCAGCTGTGAGTGGGTCTGTGTGGGAGGTATGCGTGACACGCAGCCTCTCCACTCTCACACCTGGGATCACAGCGCCCCCCAGAGGCAGGCATCAGCGAGATCAGCTGTGAGTGGGTCTGTGTGGGAGGTATGGGTGACACACAGCCTCTCCACTCTCACACCTGGGATCACAGCGCCCCCCTGAGGCAGGCATCAGCGAGATCAGCTGTGAGTGGGTCTGTGTGGGAGGTATGGGTGACATGCAGCCTCTCCACTCTCACACCTGGGATCACAGCGCCCCCCTGAGGCAGACGGCAGTGTGGCCAGCTGTGAGTGGGTCTTTGTGGGAGGTATGGGTGACACACAGCCTCTCCACTCTCACACCTGGGATCACAGCGCCCCCCTGAGGCAGGCATCAGCGAGATCAGCTGTGAGTGGGTCTGTGTGGGAGGTATGGGTGACACGCAGCCTCCCACTCTCACACCTGGGATCACAGCGCCCCCCTGAGGCAGGCATCAGCGAGATCAGCTGTGAGTGGGTCTGTGTGGGAGGTATGGGTGACACGCAGCCTCCCACTCTCACACCTGGGATCACACAGCGCCCCCCTGAGGCAGGCATCAGCGAGATCAGCTTTGAGTGGGTCTTTGTGGGAGGTATGGGTGACACGCAGCCTCCCACTCTCACACCTGGGATCACACAGCGCCCCCCAGAGGCAGGCATCAGCGAGATCAGCTGTGAGTGGGTCTGTGTGGGAGGTATGGGTGACACGCAGCCCCCCACTCTCACACCTGGGATCACACAGCGCCCCCCAGAGGCAGGCATCAGCGAGATCAGCTGTGAGTGGGTGTGAGTGGGAGGTATGGGTGACACACAGCTTCTCCACTCTCACACCTGGGATCACACAGCACCCCCCTGAGGCAGGCATCAGCGAGATCAGCTGTGAGTGGGTCTGTGTGGGAGGTATGGGTGACACGCAGCCTCCCACTCTCACACCTGGGATCACACAGCGCCCCCCAGAGGCAGGCATCAGCGAGATCAGCTGTGAGTGGGTCTGTGTGGGAGGTATGGGTGACACGCAGCCTCTCCACTCTCACACCTGGGATCACAGCGCCCCCCTGAGGCAGGCATCAGCAATATCAGCTGTGAGTGGGTCTGTGTGGGAGGTATGGGTGACAGGCAGCCTCTCCACTCTCACACCTGGGATCACACAGCGCCCCCCTGAGGCAGGCATCAGTGAGACAAGCTGTGAGTGGGTCTGTGTGGGAGGTATGGGTGACACGCAGCCTCTCCACTCTCACACCTGGGATCACAGCGCCCTCCTGAGGCAGGCATCAGCGAGATCAGCTGTGAGTGGGTCTGTGTGGGAGGTATGGGTGACACGCAGCCTCCCACTCTCACACCTGGGATCACACAGCGCCCCCCTGAGGCAGACATCAGCGAGATCAGCTGTGAGTGGGTCTGTGTGGGAGGTATGGGTGACACGCAGCCTCCCACTCTCACACCTGGGATCACACAGCGCCCCCCTGAGGCAGGCATCAGCGAGATCAGCTGTGAGTGGGTCTGTGTGGGAGGTATGGGTGACACGCAGCCTCCCACTCTCACACCTGGGATCACACAGCGCCCCCCTGAGGCAGGCATCAGCGAGATCAGCTCTGAGTGGGTCTTTGTGGGAGGTATGGGTGACACGCAGCCTCCCACTCTCACACCTGGGATCACACAGCGCCCCCCAGAGGCAGGCATCAGCGAGATCAGCTGTGAGTGGGTTTGTGTGGGAGGTATGGGTCACACGCAGCCTCTCCACTCTCACACCTGGGATCACACAGCGCCCCCCAGAGGCAGGCATCAGCGAGATCAGCTGTGAGTGGGTCTGTGTGGGAGGTATGGGTGACACGCAGCCCCCCACTCTCACACCTGGGATCACACAGCGCCCCCCAGAGGCAGGCATCAGCGAGATCAGCTGTGAGTGGGTGTGAGTGGGAGGTATGGGTGACACACAGCTTCTCCACTCTCACACCTGGGATCACACAGCACCCCCCTGAGGCAGGCATCAGCGAGATCAGCTGTGAGTGGGTCTGTGTGGGAGGTATGGGTGACACGCAGCCTCCCACTCTCACACCTGGGTTCACACAGCGCCCCCCAGAGGCAGGCATCAGCGAGATCAGCTGTGGGTGGGTCTGTGTGGGAGGTATGGGTGACACGCAGCCTCTCCACTCTCACACCTGGGATCACAGCGCCCCCCTGAGGCAGGCATCAGCAAGATCAGCTGTGAGTGGGTCTGTGTGGGAGGTATGGGTGACAGGCAGCCTCTCCACTCTCACACCTGGGATCACACAGCGCCCCCCTGAGGCAGGCATCAGTGAGACAAGCTGTGAGTGGGTCTGTGTGGGAGGTATGGGTGACACGCAGCCTCTCCACTCTCACACCTGGGATCACAGCGCCCTCCTGAGGCAGGCATCAGCGAGATCAGCTGTGAGTGGGTCTGTGTGGGAGGTATGGGTGACACGCAGCCTCCCACTTTCACACCTGGGATCACACAGCGCCCCCCTGAGGCAGACATCAGCGAGATCAGCTGTGAGTGGGTCTGTGTGGGAGGTATGGGTGACACGCAGCCTCCCACTCTCACACCTGGGATCACACAGCGCCCCCCTGAGGCAGGAATCAGCGAGATCAGCTGTGAGTGGGTCTGTGTGGGAGGTATGGGTGACACGCAGCCTTCCACTCTCACACCTGGGATCACAGCGCCCCCCTGAGGCAGGCATCAGCGAGATCAGCTGTGAGTGGGTCTGTGTGGGAGGTATGGGTGACACGCAGCCTCCCACTCTCACACCTGGGATCACAGCGCCCCCCTGAGGCAGGCATCAGCGAGATCAGCTGTGAGTGGGTCTGTGTGGGAGGTATGGGTGACACGCAGCCTCCCACTCTCACACCTGGGATCACAGCGCCCCCTTGAGGCAGGCATCAGCGAGATCAGCTGTGAGTGGGTCTGTGTGGGAGGTATGGGTGACACGCAGCCTCTCCACTCTCACACCTGGGATCACACAGCGCCCCCCTGAGGCAGGCATCAGCGAGATCAGCTGTGAGTGGGTCTGTGTGGGAGGTATGGGTGACACACAGCCTCTCCACTCTCACACCTGGGATCACAGCGCCCCCCTGAGGCAGGTATCAGCGAGATCAGCTGTGAGTGGGTCTGTGTGGGAGGTATGGGTGACACGCAGCCTCCCACTCTCACACCTGGGATCACACAGCGCCCCCCTGAGGCAGGCATCAGTGAGACAAGCTGTGAGTGGGTCTGTGTGGGAGGTATGGGTGACACGCAGCCTCCCACTCTCACACCTGGGATCACAGCGCCCCCCTGAGGCAGGCATCAGCGCGATCAGCTGTGAGTGGGTCTGTGTGGGAGGTATGGGTGACACGCAGCCTCCCACTCTCACACCTGGGATCACACAGCGCCCCCCTGAGGCAGGCATCAGTGAGACATGCTGTGAGTGGGTCTGTGTGGGAGGTATGGGTGACACGCAGCCTCCCACTCTCACACCTGGGATCACAGCGCCCCCCTGAGGCAGGCATCAGCGAGATCAGCTGTGAGTGGGTCTGTGTGGGAGGTATGGGTGACACGCAGCCTCTCCACTCTCACACCTGGGATCACACAGCGCCCCCCAGAGGCAGGCGGCAGCGCGATCAGCTGTGAGTGGGTCTGTGTGGGAGGTATGGGTGACACGCAGTCTCTCCACTCTCACACCTGGGATCACAGCGCCCCCCTGAGGCAGGCATCAGCGAGATCAGCTGTGAGTGGGTCTGTGTGGGTGGTATGGGTGACACGCAGCCTCCCACTCTCACACCTGGGATCACACAGCGCCCCCCTGAGGCAGGCATCAGCGAGATCAGCTGTGAGTGGGTCTGTGTGGGAGGTATGGGTGACATGCAGCCTCTCCACTCTCACACCTGGGATCACAGCGCCCCCCTGAGGCAGACGGCAGTGTGGCCAGCTGTGAGTGGGTCTTTGTGGGAGGTATGGGTGACACACAGCCTCTCCACTCTCACACCTGGGATCACAGCGCCCCCCTGAGGCAGGCATCAGCGAGATCAGCTGTGAGTGGGTCTGTGTGGGAGGTATGGGTGACACGCAGCCTCCCACTCTCACATCTGGGATCACAGCGCCCCCCTGAGGCAGGCATCAGCGAGATCAGCTGTGAGTGGGTCTGTGTGGGAGGTATGGGTGACATGCAGCCTCCCACTCTCACACCTGGGATCACACAGCACCCCCCTGAGGCAGGCATCAGCGAGATCAGCTGTGAGTGGGCATGTGTGGGAGGTATGGGTGACACGCAGCATCTCCACTCTCACACCTGGGATCACACAGCGCCCCCTTGAGGCAGGCATTAGCGAGATCAGCTGTGAGTGGGTGTGAGTGGGAGGTATGGGTGACACGCAGCCTCCCACTCTCACACCTGGGATCACACAGCGCCCCCCAGAGGCAGGCATCAGCGAGATCAACTGTGAGTGGGTCTGTGTGGGAGGTATGGGTGACACGCAGCCTCTCCACTCTCACACCTGGGATCACACAGCGCCCCCCAGAGGCAGGCATCAGCGAGATCAGCTGTGAGTGGGTCTGTGTGGGAGGTATGGGTGACACACAGCCCCTCCACTCTCACACCTGGGATCAAACAGCGCCCTCCTGAGGCAGGCATCAGCGAGATCAGCTGTGAGTGGTTCTGTGTGGGAGGTATGGGTGACAGGCAGCCTCCCACTCTCACACCTGGGATCACAGCGCTCCCCAGAGGCAGGCATCAGCGAGATCAGCTGTGAGTGGGTCTGTGTGGGAGGTATGGGTGACACGCAGCCTCCCACTCTCACACCTGGGATCACACAGCGCCCCCCTGAGGCAGGCATCAGCGAGATCAGCTGTGAGTGGGTCTGTGTGGGAGGTATAGGTGACACGCAGCCTCCCACTCTCACACCTGGGATCACAGCGCCCCCCAGAGGCAGGCATCAGTGAGACAAGCTGTGAGTGGGTCTGTGTGGGAGGTATGGGTGACACGCAGCCTTCCACTCTCACACCTGGGATCACACAGCGCCCCCCAGAGGCAGGCGGCAGCGCGATCAGCTGTGAGTGGGTCTGTGTGGAAGGTATGGGGGACACGCAGCCTCTCCGCTCTCACACCGGGGATCACAGCGCCCCCCTGAGGCAGGCATCAGCGAGATCAGCTGTAAGTGGGTCTGTGTGGGAGGTATGGGTGACACGCAGCCTCCCACTCTCACACCTGGGATCACAGCGCCCCCCTGAGGCAGGCATCAGCGAGATCAGCTGTGAGTGGGTCTGTGTGGGAGGTATGGGTGACACGCAGCCTTCCACTCTCACACCTGGGATCACACAGCACCCCCCAGAGGCAGGCGGCAGCGCAATCAGCTGTGAGTGGGTCTGTGTGGAAGGTATGGGGGACACGCAGCCTCTCCGCTCTCACACCGGGGATCACAGCGCCCCCCTGAGGCAGGCATCAGCGAGATCAGCTGTGAGTGGGTCTGTGTGGGATGTATGGGGGACACGCAGCCTCTCCACTCTCACACCTGGGATCACAGCGCCCTCCTGAGGCAGGCATCAGCGAGATCAGCTGTGAGTGGGTCTGTGTGGGAGGTATGGGTGACACGCAGCCTCCCACTCTCACACCTGGGATCACAGCGCCCCCCTGAGGCAGGCATCAGCGAGATCAGCTGTGAGTGGGTGTGTGTGGGAGATATGGGTGACACGCAGTTTCCACTCTCACACCTGGGATCACAGCGCCCTCCTGAGGCAGGCATCAGCGAGATTAGCTGTGAGTGGGTCTGTGTGGGAGGTATGGGTGACACGCAGCCTCCCACTCTCACACCTGGGATCACACAGCGCCCCCTTGAGGCAGGCATCAGCGAGATCAGCTGTGAGTGGGTCTGTGTGGGAGCTATGGTTGACACGCAGCCTCCCACTCTCACACCTGGGATCACAGCGCCCCCCTGAGGCAGGCATCAGCGAGATCAGCTGTGAGTGGGTGTGTGTGGGAGATATGGGTGACACGCAGCTTTCCACTCTCACACCTGGGATCACAGCGCCCTCCTGAGGCAGGCATCAGCGAGATCAGCTGTGAGTGGGTCTGTGTGAGAGGTATGGGTGACACGCAGCCTCCCACTCTCACACCTGGGATCACACAGTGCCCCCCAGAGGCAGGCATCAGCGAGATCAGCTGTGAGTGGGTCTGTGTGGGAGGTATGGGTGACACGCAGCCTCTCCACTCTCACACCTGGGATCACACAGCGCCCCCCTGAGGCAGGCATCAGCGACATCAGCTGTGAGTGGGTCTGTGTGGGAGGTATGGGTGACAGGCAGTCTCTCCACTCTCACACCTGGGATCACAGCGCCCTCCTGAGGCAGGCATCAGCGACATCAGCTGTGAGTGGGTCTGTGTGGGAGGTGTGGGTGACAGGCAGCCTCCCACTCTCACACCTGGGATCACAGCGCCCCCCTGAGGCAGGCATCAGCGAGATCAGCTGTGAGTGGGTCTGTGTGGGAGGTATGGGTGACACACAGCCTCTCCACTCTCACACCTGGGATCACACAGCGCCCCCCTGAGGCAGGCATCAGCGAGATCAGCTGTGAGTGGTTCTGTGTGGGAGGTATGGCTGACACACAGCCTCTCCACTCTCACACCTGGGATCACACAGCGCCCCCCTGAGGCAGGCATCAGCGAGATCAGCTGTGAGTGGGTGTGTGTGGGAGATATGGGTGACACGCAGCCTCCCACTCTCACACCTGGGATCACACAGCGCCCCCCTGAGGCAGGCATCAGCGAGATCAGCTGTGAGTGGGTCTGTGTGGGAGGTATGGGTGACACGCAGCCTCCCACTCTCACACCTGGGATCACAGCGCCCCCCAGAGGCAGGCATCAGTGAGACAAGCTGTGAGTGGGTCTGTGTGGGAGGTATGGGTGACAGGCAGCCTTCCACTCTCACACCTGGGATCACACAGCGCCCCCCAGAGGCAGGCGGCAGCGCGATCAGCTGTGAGTGGGTCTGTGTGGGAGGTATGGGTGACAGGCAGTCTCTCCACTCTCACACCTGGGATCACAGCGCCCTCCTGAGGCAGGCATCAGCGACATCAGCTGTGAGTGGGTCTGTGTGGGAGGTGTGGGTGACAGGCAGCCTCCCACTCTCACACCTGGGATCACAGCGCCCCCCTGAGGCAGGCATCAGCGAGATCAGCTGTGAGTGGGTCTGTGTGGGAGGTATGGGTGACACACAGCCTCTCCACTCTCACACCTGGGATCACACAGCGCCCCCCTGAGGCAGGCATCAGCGAGATCAGCTGTGAGTGGTTCTGTGTGGGAGGTATGGCTGACACACAGCCTCTCCACTCTCACACCTGGGATCACACAGCGCCCCCCTGAGGCAGGCATCAGCGAGATCAGCTGTGAGTGGGTGTGTGTGGGAGATATGGGTGACACGCAGCCTCCCACTCTCACACCTGGGATCACAGCGCCCTCCTGAGGCAGGCATCAGCGAGATCAGCTGTGAGTGGGTCTGTGTGAGAGGTATGGGTGACACGCAGCCTCCCACTCTCACACCTGGGATCACACAGTGCCCCCCAGAGGCAGGCATCAGCGAGATCAGCTGTGAGTGGGTCTGTGTGGGAGGTATGGGTGACACGCAGCCTCTCCACTCTCACACCTGGGATCACACAGCGCCCCCCTGAGGCAGGCATCAGCGACATCAGCTGTGAGTGGGTCTGTGTGGGAGGTATGGGTGACAGGCAGTCTCTCCACTCTCACACCTGGGATCACAGCGCCCTCCTGAGGCAGGCATCAGCGACATCAGCTGTGAGTGGGTCTGTGTGGGAGGTGTGGGTGACAGGCAGCCTCCCACTCTCACACCTGGGATCACAGCGCCCCCCTGAGGCAGGCATCAGCGAGATCAGCTGTGAGTGGGTTTGTGTGGGAGGTATGGGTGACACACAGCCTCTCCACTCTCACACCTGGGATCACACAGTGCCCCCCAGAGGCAGGCATCAGCGAGATCAGCTGTGAGTGGGTCTGTATGGGAGGTATGGGTGACACGCAGCCTCTCCACTCTCACACCTGGGATCACACAGCGCCCCCCTGAGGCAGGCATCAGCGACATCAGCTGTGAGTGGGTCTGTGTGGGAGGTATGGGTGACAGGCAGTCTCTCCACTCTCACACCTGGGATCACAGCGCCCTCCTGAGGCAGGCATCAGCGACATCAGCTGTGAGTGGGTCTGTGTGGGAGGTGTGGGTGACAGGCAGCCTCCCACTCTCACACCTGGGATCACAGCGCCCCCCTGAGGCAGGCATCAGCGAGATCAGCTGTGAGTGGGTTTGTGTGGGAGGTATGGATGACACACAGCCTCTCCACTCTCACACCTGGGATCACACAGCGCCCCCCTGAGGCAGGCATCAGCGAGATCAGCTGTGAGTGGTTCTGTGTGGGAGGTATGGCTGACACACAGCCTCTCCACTCTCACACCTGGGATCACACAGCGCCCCCCTGAGGCAGGCATCAGCGAGATCAGCTGTGAGTGGGTGTGTGTGCGAGATATGGGTGACACGCAGCCTCTCCACTCTCACACCTGGGATCACAGCGCCCTCCAGAGGCAGGCATCAGCGAGATCAGCTGTGAGTGGGCTGTGGGAGGTATGGGTAACACACAGCCTCCCACTCTCACACCTGGGATCACACAGCGCCTCCCAGAGGCAGGCATCAGCGAGATCAGCTGTGAGTGGGTCTGTGTGGGAGGTATGGGTGACACGCAGCCTCCCACTCTCACACCTGGGATCACACAGCGCCCCCCTGAGGCAGGCATCAGCGAGATCAGCTGTGAGTGGGTCTGTGTGGGAGGTATGGGTGACACACAGCCTCCCACTCTCACACCTGGGATCACAGCGCCCCCCAGAGGCAGGCATCAGTGAGACAAGCTGTGAGTGGGTCTGTGTGGGAGGTATGGGTGACAGGCAGCCTTCCACTCTCACACCTGGGATCACACAGCGCCCCCCAGAGGCAGGCGGCAGCGCGATCAGCTGTGAGTGGGTCTGTGTGGGAGGTATGGGGGACACGCAGCCTCTCCGCTCTCACACCGGGGATCACAGTGCCCCCCTGAGGCAGGCATCAGCGAGATCAGCTGTGAGTGGGTCTGTGTGGGAGGTATGGGGGACACGCAGCCTCTCCACTCTCACACCTGTGATCACAGCGCCCTCCTGAGGCAGGCATCAGCGAGATCAGCTGTGAGTGGGTCTGTGTGGGAGGTATGGGTGACACGCAGCCTCCCACTCTCACACCTGGGATCACAGCGCCCCCCTGAGGCAGGCATCAGCGAGATCAGCTGTGAGTGGGTGTGTGTGGGAGATATGGGTGACACGCAGTTTCCACTCTCACACCTGGGATCACAGCGCCCTCCTGAGGCAGGCATCAGCGAGATCAGCTGTGAGTGGGTCTGTGTGGGAGGTATGGGTGACACGCAGCCTCCCACTCTCACACCTGGGATCACACAGCGCCCCCTTGAGGCAGGCATCAGCGAGATCAGCTGTGAGTGGGTCTGTGTGGGAGCTATGGTTGACACGCAGCCTCTCCACTCTCACACCTGGGATCACAGCGCCCTCCAGAGGCAGGCATCAGCGAGATCAGCTGTGAGTGGGCTGTGTGGGAGGTATGGGTCACACGCAGCCTCTCCACTCTCACACCTGGGATCACACAGCGCCCTCCAGAGGCAGGCATCAGCGAGATCAGCTGTGAGTGGGCTGTGTGGGAGGTATGGGTGACACGCAGCATCCCACTCTCACACCTGGGATCACAGCGCCCTCCTGAGGCAGGCATCAGCGAGATCAGCTGTGAGTGGGTCTGTGTGGGAGGTATGGGTGACACGCAGCCTTCCACTCTCACACCTGGGATCACACAGCGCCCCCCTGAGGCAGGCATCAGCGAGATCAGCTGTGAGTGGGTCTGTGTGGGAGGTATGGGTGACACGCAGCCTCCCACTCTCACACCTGGGATCACACAGTGCCCCCCAGAGGCAGGCATCAGCGAGATCAGCTGTGAGTGGGTCTGTGTGGGAGGTATGGGTGACACGCAGCCTCCCACTCTCACACCTGGGATCACACAGCGCCCCCCTGAGGCAGGCATCAGCGAGATCAGCTGTGAGTGGGTCTGTGTGGGAGGTATGGGTGACACGCAGCCTCCCACTCTCACACCTGGGATCACAGCGCCCCCCAGAGGCAGGCATCAGTGAGACAAGCTGTGAGTGGGTCTGTGTGGGAGGTATGGGTGACAGGCAGCCTTCCACTCTCACACCTGGGATCACACAGCGCCCCCCAGAGGCAGGCGGCAGCGCGATCAGCTGTGAGTGGGTCTGTGTGGGAGGTATGGGGGACACGCAGCCTCTCCGCTCTCACACCGGGGATCACAGTGCCCCCCTGAGGCAGGCATCAGCGAGATCAGCTGTGAGTGGGTCTGTGTGGGAGGTATGGGGGACACGCAGCCTCTCCACTCTCACACCTGGGATCACAGCGCCCTCCTGAGGCAGGCATCAGCGAGATCAGCTGTGAGTGGGTCTGTGTGGGAGGTATGGGTGACACGCAGCCTCCCACTCTCACACCTGGGATCACAGCGCCCCCCTGAGGCAGGCATCAGCGAGATCAGCTGTGAGTGGGTGTGTGTGGGAGATATGGGTGACACGCACTTTCCACTCTCACACCTGGGATCACAGCGCCCTCCTGAGGCAGGCATCAGCGAGATCAGCTGTGAGTGGGTCTGTGTGGGAGGTATGGGTGACACGCAGCCTCCCACTCTCACACCTGGGATCACACAGCGCCCCCTTGAGGCAGTCATCAGCGAGATCAGCTGTGAGTGGGTCTGTGTGGGAGCTATGGTTGACACGCAGCCTCTCCAATCTCACACCTGGGATCACAGCGCCCTCCAGAGGCAGGCATCAGCGAGATCAGCTGTGAGTGGGCTGTGTGGGAGGTATGGGTCACACGCAGCCTCTCCACTCTCACACCTGGGATCACACAGCGCCCTCCAGAGGCAGGCATCAGCGAGATCAGCTGTGAGTGGGCTGTGTGGGAGGTATGGGTGACACGCAGCATCCCACTCTCACACCTGGGATCACAGCGCCCTCCTGAGGCAGACATCAGCAAGATCAGCTGTGAGTGGGTCTGTGTGGGAGGTATGGGTGACACGCAGCCTTCCACTCTCACACCTGGGATCACACAGCGCCCCCCTGAGGCAGGCATCAGCGAGATCAGCTGTGAGTGGGTCTGTGTGGGAGGTATGGGTGACACGCAGCCTCCCACTCTCACACCTGGGATCACACAGTGCCCCCCAGAGGCAGGCATCAGCGAGATCAGCTGTGAGTGGGTGTGAGTGGGAGGTATGGGTGACACGCAGCCTCTCCACTCTCACACCTGGGATCACACAGCGCCCCCCTGAGGCAGGCATCAGCGACATCAGCTGTGAGTGGGTCTGTGTGGGAGGTATGGGTGACAGGCAGCCTCCCACTCTCACACCTGGGATCACAGCGCCCCCCTGAGGCAGGCATCAGCGAGATCAGCTGTGAGTGGGTCTGTGTGGGAGGTATGGGTGACACACAGCCTCCCACTCTCACACCTGGGATCACACAGCGCCCCCCTGAGGCAGGCATCAGCGAGATCAGCTGTGAGTGGGTGTGAGTGGGAGGTATGGGTGACACACAGCCTCTCCGCTCTCACACCTGGGATCACACAGCGCCCCCCTGAGGCAGGCATCAGCGAGATCAGCTGTGAGTGGGTCTGTGTGGGAGGTATGGGTGACACGCAGCCTCCCACTCTCACACCTGGGATCACAGCGCCCCCCTGAGGCAGGCATCAGCGAGATCAGCTGTGAGTGGGTCTGTGTGGGAGGTATGGGTGACACGCAGCCTCTCCACTCTCACACCTGGGATCACACAGCGCCCCCCAGAGGCAGGCGGCAGCGAGATCAGCTGTGAGTGGGTCTGTGTGGGAGGTATGGGTGACACGCAGCCTCCCACTCTCACACCTGGGATCACAGCGCCCCCCTGAGGCAGGCATCAGCGAGATCAGCTGTGAGTGGGTCTGTGTGGGAGGTATGGGTGACATGCAGCCTCTCCACTCTCACACCTGGGATCACAGCGCCCCCCTGAGGCAGACGGCAGTGTGGCCAGCTGTGAGTGGGTCTTTGTGGGAGGTATGGGTGACACACAGCCTCTCCACTCTCACACCTGGGATCACAGCGCCCCCCTGAGGCAGGCATCAGCGAGATCAGCTGTGAGTGGGTCTGTGTGGGAGGTATGGGTGACACGCAGCCTCCCACTCTCACACCTGGGATCACAGCGCCCCCCTGAGGCAGGCATCAGCGAGATCAGCTGTGAGTGGGTCTGTGTGGGAGGTATGGGTGACACGCAGCCTCCCACTCTCACACCTGGGATCACACAGCGCCCCCCTGAGGCAGGCATCAGCGAGATCAGCTCTGAGTGGGTCTTTGTGGGAGGTATGGGTGACACGCAGCCTCCCACTCTCACACCTGGGATCACACAGCGCCCCCCAGAGGCAGGCATCAGCGAGATCAGCTGTGAGTGGGTGTGAGTGGGAGGTATGGGTGACACGCAGCCTCTCCACTCTCACACCTGGGATCACACAGCGCCCCCCTGAGGCAGGCATCAGCGACATCAGCTGTGAGTGGGTCTGTGTGGGAGGTATGGGTGACAGGCAGCCTCCCACTCTCACACCTGGGATCACAGCGCCCCCCTGAGGCAGGCATCAGCGAGATCAGCTGTGAGTGGGTCTGTGTGGGAGGTATGGGTGACACACAGCCTCCCACTCTCACACCTGGGATCACACAGCGCCCCCCTGAGGCAGGCATCAGCGAGATCAGCTGTGAGTGGGTGTGAGTGGGAGGTATGGGTGACACACAGCCTCTCCGCTCTCACACCTGGGATCACACAGCGCCCCCCTGAGGCAGGCATCAGCGAGATCAGCTGTGAGTGGGTCTGTGTGGGAGGTATGGGTGACACGCAGCCTCCCACTCTCACACCTGGGATCACAGCGCCCCCCTGAGGCAGGCATCAGCGAGATCAGCTGTGAGTGGGTCTGTGTGGGAGGTATGGGTGACACGCAGCCTCTCCACTCTCACACCTGGGATCACACAGCGCCCCCCAGAGGCAGGCGGCAGCGAGATCAGCTGTGAGTGGGTCTGTGTGGGAGGTATGGGTGACACGCAGCCTCCCACTCTCACACCTGGGATCACAGCGCCCCCCTGAGGCAGGCATCAGCGAGATCAGCTGTGAGTGGGTCTGTGTGGGAGGTATGGGTGACATGCAGCCTCTCCACTCTCACACCTGGGATCACAGCGCCCCCCTGAGGCAGACGGCAGTGTGGCCAGCTGTGAGTGGGTCTTTGTGGGAGGTATGGGTGACACACAGCCTCTCCACTCTCACACCTGGGATCACAGCGCCCCCCTGAGGCAGGCATCAGCGAGATCAGCTGTGAGTGGGTCTGTGTGGGAGGTATGGGTGACACGCAGCCTCCCACTCTCACACCTGGGATCACAGCGCCCCCCTGAGGCAGGCATCAGCGAGATCAGCTGTGAGTGGGTCTGTGTGGGAGGTATGGGTGACACGCAGCCTCCCACTCTCACACCTGGGATCACACAGCGCCCCCCTGAGGCAGGCATCAGCGAGATCAGCTCTGAGTGGGTCTTTGTGGGAGGTATGGGTGACACGCAGCCTCCCACTCTCACACCTGGGATCACACAGCGCCCCCCAGAGGCAGGCATCAGCGAGATCAGCTGTGAGTGGGTCTGTGTGGGAGGTATGGGTCACACGCAGCCTCTCCACTCTCACACCTGGGATCACACAGCGCCCCCCAGAGGCAGGCATCAGCGAGATCAGCTGTGAGTGGGTGTGTGTGGGAGGTATGGGTGACACGCAGCCTTCCACTCTCACACCTGGGATCACACAGCGCCCCCCTGAGGCAGGCATCAGCGAGATCAGCTGTGAGTGGGTCTGTGTGGGAGGTATGGGTGACACGCAGCCTCCCACTCTCACACCTGGGATCACACAGTGCCCCCCAGAGGCAGGCATCAGCGAGATCAGCTGTGAGTGGGTGTGAGTGGGAGGTATGGGTGACACGCAGCCTCTCCACTCTCACACCTGGGATCACACAGCGCCCCCCTGAGGCAGGCATCAGCGACATCAGCTGTGAGTGGGTCTGTGTGGGAGGTATGGGTGACAGGCAGCCTCCCACTCTCACACCTGGGATCACAGCGCCCCCCTGAGGCAGGCATCAGCGAGATCAGCTGTGAGTGGGTCTGTGTGGGAGGTATGGGTGACACACAGCCTCCCACTCTCACACCTGGGATCACACAGCGCCCCCCTGAGGCAGGCATCAGCGAGATCAGCTGTGAGTGGGTGTGAGTGGGAGGTATGGGTGACACACAGCCTCTCCGCTCTCACACCTGGGATCACACAGCGCCCCCCTGAGGCAGGCATCAGCGAGATCAGCTGTGAGTGGGTCTGTGTGGGAGGTATGGGTGACACGCAGCCTCCCACTCTCACACCTGGGATCACAGCGCCCCCCTGAGGCAGGCATCAGCGAGATCAGCTGTGAGTGGGTCTGTGTGGGAGGTATGGGTGACACGCAGCCTCTCCACTCTCACACCTGGGATCACACAGCGCCCCCCAGAGGCAGGCGGCAGTGAGATCAGCTGTGAGTGGGTCTGTGTGGGAGGTATGGGTGACACGCAGCCTCCCACTCTCACACCTGGGATCACAGCGCCCCCCTGAGGCAGGCATCAGCGAGATCAGCTGTGAGTGGGTCTGTGTGGGAGGTATGGGTGACATGCAGCCTCTCCACTCTCACACCTGGGATCACAGCGCCCCCCTATGAGACAGACGGCAGTGTGGCCAGCTGTGAGTGGGTCTTTGTGGGAGGTATGGGTGACACACAGCCTCTCCACTCTCACACCTGGGATCACAGCGCCCCCCTGAGGCAGGCATCAGCGAGATCAGCTGTGAGTGGGTCTGTGTGGGAGGTATGGGTGACACGCAGCCTCCCACTCTCACACCTGGGATCACAGCGCCCCCCTGAGGCAGGCATCAGCGAGATCAGCTGTGAGTGGGTCTGTGTGGGAGGTATGGGTGACACGCAGCCTCCCACTCTCACACCTGGGATCACACAGCGCCCCCCTGAGGCAGGCATCAGCGAGATCAGCTCTGAGTGGGTCTTTGTGGGAGGTATGGGTGACACGCAGCCTCCCACTCTCACACCTGGGATCACACAGCGCCCCCCAGAGGCAGGCATCAGCGAGATCAGCTGTGAGTGGGTCTGTGTGGGAGGTATGGGTCACACGCAGCCTCTCCACTCTCACACCTGGGATCACACAGCGCCCCCCAGAGGCAGGCATCAGCGAGATCAGCTGTGAGTGGGTCTGTGTGGGAGGTATGGGTGACACGCAGCCCCCCACTCTCACACCTGGGATCACACAGCGCCCCCCAGAGGCAGGCATCAGCGAGATCAGCTGTGAGTGGGTGTGAGTGGGAGGTATGGGTGACACACAGCTTCTCCACTCTCACACCTGGGATCACACAGCACCCCCCTGAGGCAGGCATCAGCGAGATCAGCTGTGAGTGGGTCTGTGTGGGAGGTATGGGTGACACGCAGCCTCCCACTCTCACACCTGGGATCACACAGCGCCCCCCAGAGGCAGGCATCAGCGAGATCAGCTGTGAGTGGGTCTGTGTGGGAGGTATGGGTGACACGCAGCCTCTCCACTCTCACACCTGGGATCACAGCGCCCCCCTGAGGCAGGCATCAGCAAGATCAGCTGTGAGTGGGTCTGTGTGGGAGGTATGGGTGACAGGCAGCCTCTCCACTCTCACACCTGGGATCACACAGCGCCCCCCTGAGGCAGGCATCAGTGAGACAAGCTGTGAGTGGGTCTGTGTGGGAGGTATGGGTGACACGCAGCCTCTCCACTCTCACACCTGGGATCACAGCGCCCTCCTGAGGCAGGCATCAGCGAGATCAGCTGTGAGTGGGTCTGTGTGGGAGGTATGGGTGACACGCAGCCTCCCACTCTCACACCTGGGATCACACAGCGCCCCCCTGAGGCAGACATCAGCGAGATCAGCTGTGAGTGGGTCTGTGTGGGAGGTATGGGTGACACGCAGCCTCCCACTCTCACACCTGGGATCACACAGCGCCCCCCTGAGGCAGGCATCAGCGAGATCAGCTGTGAGTGGGTCTGTGTGGGAGGTATGGGTGACACGCAGCCTCCCACTCTCACACCTGGGATCACACAGCGCCCCCCTGAGGCAGACATCAGCGAGATCAGCTCTGAGTGGGTCTTTGTGGGAGGTATGGGTGACACGCAGCCTCCCACTCTCACACCTGGGATCACACAGCGCCCCCCAGAGGCAGGCATCAGCGAGATCAGCTGTGAGTGGGTCTGTGTGGGAGGTATGGGTCACACGCAGCCTCTCCACTCTCACACCTGGGATCACACAGCGCCCCCCAGAGGCAGACATCAGCGAGATCAGCTCTGAGTGGGTCTTTGTGGGAGGTATGGGTGACACGCAGCCTCCCACTCTCACACCTGGGATCACACAGCGCCCCCCAGAGGCAGGCATCAGCGAGATCAGCTGTGAGTGGGTCTGTGTGGGAGGTATGGGTCACACGCAGCCTCTCCACTCTCACACCTGGGATCACACAGCGCCCCCCAGAGGCAGGTATCAGCGAGATCAGCTGTGAGTGGGTGTGAGTGGGAGGTATGGGTGACACACAGCTTCTCCACTCTCACACCTGGGATCACACAGCACCCCCCTGAGGCAGGCATCAGCGAGATCAGCTGTGAGTGGGTCTGTGTGGGAGGTATGGGTGACACGCAGCCTCCCACTCTCACACCTGGGATCACACAGCGCCCCCCAGAGGCAGGCATCAGCGAGATCAGCTGTGAGTGGGTCTGTGTGGGAGGTATGGGTGACACGCAGCCTCTCCACTCTCACACCTGGGATCACAGCGCCCCCCTGAGGCAGGCATCAGCAAGATCAGCTGTGAGTGGGTCTGTGTGGGAGGTATGGGTGACAGGCAGCCTCTCCACTCTCACACCTGGGATCACACAGCGCCCCCCTGAGGCAGGCATCAGTGAGACAAGCTGTGAGTGGGTCTGTGTGGGAGGTATGGGTGACACGCAGCCTCTCCACTCTCACACCTGGGATCACAGCGCCCTCCTGAGGCAGGCATCAGCGAGATCAGCTGTGAGTGGGTCTGTGTGGGAGGTATGGGTGACACGCAGCCTCCCACTCTCACACCTGGGATCACACAGCGCCCCCCTGAGGCAGACATCAGCGAGATCAGCTGTGAGTGGGTCTGTGTGGGAGGTATGGGTGACACGCAGCCTCCCACTCTCACACCTGGGATCACACAGCGCCCCCCTGAGGCAGGAATCAGCGAGATCAGCTGTGAGTGGGTCTGTGTGGGAGGTATGGGTGACACGCAGCCTTCCACTCTCACACCTGGGATCACAGCGCCCCCCTGAGGCAGGCATCAGCGAGATCAGCTGTGAGTGGGTCTGTGTGGGAGGTATGGGTGACACGCAGCCTCCCACTCTCACACCTGGGATCACACAGCGCCCCCCTGAGGCAGACATCAGCGAGATCAGCTCTGAGTGGGTCTTTGTGGGAGGTATGGGTGACACGCAGCCTCCCACTCTCACACCTGGGATCACACAGCGCCCCCCAGAGGCAGGCATCAGCGAGATCAGCTGTGAGTGGGTCTGTGTGGGAGGTATGGGTCACACGCAGCCTCTCCACTCTCACACCTGGGATCACACAGCGCCCCCCAGAGGCAGGCATCAGCGAGATCAGCTGTGAGTGGGTCTGTGTGGGAGGTATGGGTGACACGCAGCCCCCCACTCTCACACCTGGGATCACACAGCGCCCCCCAGAGGCAGGTATCAGCGAGATCAGCTGTGAGTGGGTGTGAGTGGGAGGTATGGGTGACACACAGCTTCTCCACTCTCACACCTGGGATCACACAGCACCCCCCTGAGGCAGGCATCAGCGAGATCAGCTGTGAGTGGGTCTGTGTGGGAGGTATGGGTGACACGCAGCCTCCCACTCTCACACCTGGGATCACACAGCGCCCCCCAGAGGCAGGCATCAGCGAGATCAGCTGTGAGTGGGTCTGTGTGGGAGGTATGGGTGACACGCAGCCTCTCCAATCTCACACCTGGGATCACAGGTGTCCCCCTGAGGCAGGCATCAGCAAGATCAGCTGTGAGTGGGTCTGTGTGGGAGGTATGGGTGACAGGCAGCCTCTCCACTCTCACACCTGGGATCACACAGCGCCCCCCTGAGGCAGGCATCAGTGAGACAAGCTGTGAGTGGGTCTGTGTGGGAGGTATGGGTGACACGCAGCCTCTCCACTCTCACACCTGGGATCACAGCGCCCTCCTGAGGCAGGCATCAGCGAGATCAGCTGTGAGTGGGTCTGTGTGGGAGGTATGGGTGACACGCAGCCTCCCACTCTCACACCTGGGATCACACAGCGCCCCCCTGAGGCAGACATCAGCGAGATCAGCTGTGAGTGGGTCTGTGTGGGAGGTATGGGTGACACGCAGCCTCCCACTCTCACACCTGGGATCACACAGCGCCCCCCTGAGGCAGGAATCAGCGAGATCAGCTGTGAGTGGGTCTGTGTGGGAGGTATGGGTGACACGCAGCCTTCCACTCTCACACCTGGGATCACAGCGCCCCCCTGAGGCAGGCATCAGCGAGATCAGCTGTGAGTGGGTCTGTGTGGGAGGTATGGGTGACACGCAGCCTCCCACTCTCACACCTGGGATCACAGCGCCCCCCTGAGGCAGGCATCAGCGAGATCAGCTGTGAGTGGGTCTGTGTGGGAGGTATGGGTGACACGCAGCCTCCCACTCTCACACCTGGGATCACAGCGCCCCCCTGAGGCAGGCATCAGCGAGATCAGCTGTGAGTGGGTCTGTGTGGGAGGTATGGGTGACACGCAGCCTCTCCACTCTCACACCTGGGATCACACAGCGCCCCCCTGAGGCAGGCATCAGCGACATCAGCTGTGAGTGGGTCTGTGTGGGAGGTATGAGTGACACACAGCCTCTCCACTCTCACACCTGGGATCACAGCGCCCCCCTGAGGCAGGTATCAGCGAGATCAGCTGTGAGTGGGTCTGTGTGGGAGGTATGGGTGACACGCAGCCTCCCACTCTCACACCTGGGATCACACAGCGCCCCCCTGAGGCAGGCATCAGTGAGACAAGCTGTGAGTGGGTCTGTGTGGGAGGTATGGGTGACACGCAGCCTCCCACTCTCACACCTGGGATCACAGCGCCCCCCTGAGGCAGGCATCAGCGCGATCAGCTGTGAGTGGGTCTGTGTGGGAGGTATGGGTGACACGCAGCCTCCCACTCTCACACCTGGGATCACACAGCGCCCCCCTGAGGCAGGCATCAGTGAGACAAGCTGTGAGTGGGTCTGTGTGGGAGGTATGGGTGACACGCAGCCTCCCACTCTCACACCTGGGATCACAGCGCCCCCCTGAGGCAGGCATCAGCGAGATCAGCTGTGAGTGGGTCTGTGTGGGAGGTATGGGTGACACGCAGCCTCTCCACTCTCACACCTGGGATCACACAGCGCCCCCCAGAGGCAGGCGGCAGCGCGATCAGCTGTGAGTGGGTCTGTGTGGGAGGTATGGGTGACACGCAGCCTCTCCACTCTCACACCTGGGATCACAGCGCCCCCCTGAGGCAGGCATCAGCGAGATCAGCTGTGAGTGGGTCTGTGTGGGAGGTATGGGTGACATGCAGCCTCTCCACTCTCACACCTGGGATCACAGCGCCCCCCTGAGGCAGACGGCAGTGTGGCCAGCTGTGAGTGGGTCTTTGTGGGAGGTATGGGTGACACACAGCCTCTCCACTCTCACACCTGGGAACACAGCGCCCCCCTGAGGCAGGCATCAGCGAGATCAGCTGTGAGTGGGTCTGTGTGGGAGGTATGGGTGACACGCAGCCTCCCACTCTCACACCTGGGATCACAGCGCCCCCCTGAGGCAGGCATCAGCGAGATCAGCTGTGAGTGGGTCTGTGTGGGAGGTATGGGTGACATGCAGCCTCCCACTCTCACACCTGGGATCACACAGCACCCCCCTGAGGCAGGCATCAGCGAGATCAGCTGTGAGTGGGAATGTGTGGGAGGTATGGGTGACACGCAGCATCTCCACTCTCACACCTGGGATCACACAGCGCCCCCTTGAGGCAGGCATTAGCGAGATCAGCTGTGAGTGGGTGTGAGTGGGAGGTATGGGTGACACGCAGCCTCCCACTCTCACACCTGGCATCACACAGCGCCCCCCAGAGGCAGGCATCAGCGAGATCAACTGTGAGTGGGTCTGTGTGGGAGGTATGGGTGACACGCAGCCTCTCCACTCTCACACCTGGGATCACACAGCGCCCCCCAGAGGCAGGCATCAGCGAGATCAGCTGTGAGTCTGTCTGTGTGGGAGGTATGGGTGACACACAGCCCCTCCACTCTCACACCTGGGATCAAACAGCGCCCTCCTGAGGCAGGCATCAGCGAGATCAGCTGTGAGTGGTTCTGTGTGGGAGGTATGGGTGACAGGCAGCCTCCCACTCTCACACCTGGGATCACAGCGCCCCCCAGAGGCAGGCATCAGCGAGATCAGCTGTGAGTGGGTCTGTGTGGGAGGTATGGGTGACACGCAGCCTCCCACTCTCACACCTGGGATCACACAGCGCCCCCCTGAGGCAGGCATCAGCGAGATCAGCTGTGAGTGGGTCTGTGTGGGAGGTATGGGTGACACGCAGCCTCCCACTCTCACACCTGGGATCACAGCGCCCCCCAGAGGCAGGCATCAGTGAGACAAGCTGTGAGTGGGTCTGTGTGGGAGGTATGGGTGACACGCAGCCTTCCACTCTCACACCTGGGATCACACAGCGCCCCCCAGAGGCAGGCGGCAGCGCGATCAGCTGTGAGTGGGTCTGTGTGGAAGGTATGGGGGACACGCAGCCTCTCCGCTCTCACACCGGGGATCACAGCGCCCCCCTGAGGCAGGCATCAGCGAGATCAGCTGTGAGTGGGTCTGTGTGGGATGTATGGGGGACACGCAGCCTCTCCACTCTCACACCTGGGATCACAGCGCCCTCCTGAGGCAGGCATCAGCGAGATCAGCTGTGAGTGGGTCTGTGTGGGAGGTATGGGTGACACGCAGCCTCCCACTCTCACACCTGGGATCACAGCGCCCCCCTGAGGCAGGCATCAGCGAGATCAGCTGTGAGTGGGTGTGTGTGGGAGATATGGGTGACACGCAGTTTCCACTCTCACACCTGGGATCACAGCGCCCTCCTGAGGCAGGCATCAGCGAGATCAGCTGTGAGTGGGTCTGTGTGGGAGGTATGGGTGACACGCAGCCTCCCACTCTCACACCTGGGATCACACAGCGCCCCCTTGAGGCAGGCATCAGCGAGATCAGCTGTGAGTGGGTCTGTGTGGGAGCTATGGTTGACACGCAGCCTCCCACTCTCACACCTGGGATCACAGCGCCCCCCTGAGGCAGGCATCAGCGAGATCAGCTGTGAGTGGGTGTGTGTGGGAGATATGGGTGACACGCAGCTTTCCACTCTCACACCTGGGATCACAGCGCCCTCCTGAGGCAGGCATCAGCGAGATCAGCTGTGAGTGGGTCTGTGTGGGAGGTATGGGTGACACGCAGCCTCCCACTCTCACACCTGGGATCACACAGTGCCCCCCAGAGGCAGGCATCAGCGAGATCAGCTGTGAGTGGGTCTGTGTGGGAGGTATGGGTGACAGGCAGCCTCTCCACTCTCACACCTGGGATCACACAGCGCCCCCCTGAGGCAGGCATCAGCGACATCAGCTGTGAGTGGGTCTGTGTGGGAGGTATGGGTGACAGGCAGTCTCTCCACTCTCACACCTGGGATCACAGCGCCCTCCTGAGGCAGGCATCAGCGACATCAGCTGTGAGTGGGTCTGTGTGGGAGGTGTGGGTGACAGGCAGCCTCCCACTCTCACACCTGGGATCACAGCGCCCCCCTGAGGCAGGCATCAGCGAGATCAGCTGTGAGTGGGTCTGTGTGGGAGGTATGGGTGACACACAGCCTCTCCACTCTCACACCTGGGATCACACAGCGCCCCCCTGAGGCAGGCATCAGCGAGATCAGCTGTGAGTGGTTCTGTGTGGGAGGTATGGGTGACACGCAGCCTCCCACTCTCACACCTGGGATCACACAGCGCCCCCCTGAGGCAGGCATCAGCGAGATCAGCTGTGAGTGGGTGTGTGTGGGAGATATGGGTGACACGCAGCCTCTCCACTCTCACACCTGGGATCACAGCGCCCTCCAGAGGCAGGCATCAGCGAGATCAGCTGTGAGAGGGCTGTGTGGGAGGTATGGGTGACACACAGCCTCCCACTCTCACACCTGGGATCACACAGCGCCCCCCAGAGGCAGGCATCAGCGAGATCAGCTGTTAGTGGGTCTGTGTGGGAGGTATGGGTGACACGCAGCCTCCCACTCTCACACCTGGGATCACACAGCGCCCCCCTGAGGCAGGCATCAGCGAGATCAGCTGTGAGTGGGTCTGTGTGGGAGGTATGGGTGACACGCAGCCTCCCACTCTCACACCTGGGATCACACAGCGCCCCCCTGAGGCAGGCATCAGCGAGATCAGCTGTGAGTGGGTCTGTGTGGGAGGTATGGGTGACACGCAGCCTCCCACTCTCACACCTGGGATCACAGCGCCCCCCAGAGGCAGGCATCAGTGAGACAAGCTGTGAGTGGGTCTGTGTGGGAGGTATGGGTGACACGCAGCCTTCCACTCTCACACCTGGGATCACACAGCGCCCCCCAGAGGCAGGCGGCAGCGCGATCAGCTGTGAGTGGGTCTGTGTGGAAGGTATGGGGGACACGCAGCCTCTCCGCTCTCACACCGGGGATCACAGCGCCCCCCTGAGGCAGGCATCAGCGAGATCAGCTGTGAGTGGGTCTGTGTGGGAGGTATGGGTGACACGCAGCCTCCCACTCTCACACCTGGGATCACAGCGCCCCCCAGAGGCAGGCATCAGTGAGACAAGCTGTGAGTGGGTCTGTGTGGGAGGTATGGGTGACACGCAGCCTTCCACTCTCACACCTGGGATCACACAGCGCCCCCCAGAGGCAGGCGGCAGCGCGATCAGCTGTGAGTGGGTCTGTGTGGAAGGTATGGGGGACACGCAGCCTCTCCGCTCTCACACCGGGGATCACAGCGCCCCCCTGAGGCAGGCATCAGCGAGATCAGCTGTGAGTGGGTCTGTGTGGGATGTATGGGGGACACGCAGCCTCTCCACTCTCACACCTGGGATCACAGCGCCCTCCTGAGGCAGGCATCAGCGAGATCAGCTGTGAGTGGGTCTGTGTGGGAGCTATGGTTGACACGCAGCCTCCCACTCTCACACCTGGGATCACAGCGCCCCCCTGAGGCAGGCATCAGCGAGATCAGCTGTGAGTGGGTGTGTGTGGGAGATATGGGTGACACGCAGCTTTCCACTCTCACACCTGGGATCACAGCGCCCTCCTGAGGCAGGCATCAGCGAGATCAGCTGTGAGTGGGTCTGTGTGGGAGGTATGGGTGACACGCAGCCTCCCACTCTCACACCTGGGATCACACAGTGCCCCCCAGAGGCAGGCATCAGCGAGATCAGCTGTGAGTGGGTCTGTGTGGGAGGTATGGGTGACAGGCAGCCTCTCCACTCTCACACCTGGGATCACACAGCGCCCCCCTGAGGCAGGCATCAGCGACATCAGCTGTGAGTGGGTCTGTGTGGGAGGTATGGGTGACAGGCAGTCTCTCCACTCTCACACCTGGGATCACAGCGCCCTCCTGAGGCAGGCATCAGCGACATCAGCTGTGAGTGGGTCTGTGTGGGAGGTGTGGGTGACAGGCAGCCTCCCACTCTCACACCTGGGATCACAGCGCCCCCCTGAGGCAGGCATCAGCGAGATCAGCTGTGAGTGGGTCTGTGTGGGAGGTATGGGTGACACACAGCCTCTCCACTCTCACACCTGGGATCACACAGCGCCCCCCTGAGGCAGGCATCAGCGAGATCAGCTGTGAGTGGTTCTGTGTGGGAGGTATGGGTGACACGCAGCCTCCCACTCTCACACCTGGGATCACACAGCGCCCCCCTGAGGCAGGCATCAGCGAGATCAGCTGTGAGTGGGTGTGTGTGGGAGATATGGGTGACACGCAGCCTCTCCACTCTCACACCTGGGATCACAGCGCCCTCCAGAGGCAGGCATCAGCGAGATCAGCTGTGAGAGGGCTGTGTGGGAGGTATGGGTGACACACAGCCTCCCACTCTCACACCTGGGATCACACAGCGCCCCCCAGAGGCAGGCATCAGCGAGATCAGCTGTTAGTGGGTCTGTGTGGGAGGTATGGGTGACACGCAGCCTCCCACTCTCACACCTGGGATCACACAGCGCCCCCCTGAGGCAGGCATCAGCGAGATCAGCTGTGAGTGGGTCTGTGTGGGAGGTATGGGTGACACGCAGCCTCCCACTCTCACACCTGGGATCACACAGCGCCCCCCTGAGGCAGGCATCAGCGAGATCAGCTGTGAGTGGGTCTGTGTGGGAGGTATGGGTGACACGCAGCCTCCCACTCTCACACCTGGGATCACAGCGCCCCCCAGAGGCAGGCATCAGTGAGACAAGCTGTGAGTGGGTCTGTGTGGGAGGTATGGGTGACACGCAGCCTTCCACTCTCACACCTGGGATCACACAGCGCCCCCCAGAGGCAGGCGGCAGCGCGATCAGCTGTGAGTGGGTCTGTGTGGAAGGTATGGGGGACACGCAGCCTCTCCGCTCTCACACCGGGGATCACAGCGCCCCCCTGAGGCAGGCATCAGCGAGATCAGCTGTGAGTGGGTCTGTGTGGGAGGTATGGGTGACACGCAGCCTCCCACTCTCACACCTGGGATCACAGCGCCCCCCAGAGGCAGGCATCAGTGAGACAAGCTGTGAGTGGGTCTGTGTGGGAGGTATGGGTGACACGCAGCCTTCCACTCTCACACCTGGGATCACACAGCGCCCCCCAGAGGCAGGCGGCAGCGCGATCAGCTGTGAGTGGGTCTGTGTGGAAGGTATGGGGGACACGCAGCCTCTCCGCTCTCACACCGGGGATCACAGCGCCCCCCTGAGGCAGGCATCAGCGAGATCAGCTGTGAGTGGGTCTGTGTGGGATGTATGGGGGACACGCAGCCTCTCCACTCTCACACCTGGGATCACAGCGCCCTCCTGAGGCAGGCATCAGCGAGATCAGCTGTGAGTGGGTCTGTGTGGGAGGTATGGGTGACACGCAGCCTCCCACTCTCACACCTGGGATCACAGCGCCCCCCTGAGGCAGGCATCAGCGAGATCAGCTGTGAGTGGGTGTGTGTGGGAGATATGGGTGACACGCAGTTTCCACTCTCACACCTGGGATCACAGCGCCCTCCTGAGGCAGGCATCAGCGAGATCAGCTGTGAGTGGGTCTGTGTGGGAGGTATGGGTGACACGCAGCCTCCCACTCTCACACCTGGGATCACACAGCGCCCCCTTGAGGCAGGCATCAGCGAGATCAGCTGTGAGTGGGTCTGTGTGGGAGCTATGGTTGACACGCAGCCTCCCACTCTCACACCTGGGATCACAGCGCCCCCCTGAGGCAGGCATCAGCGAGATCAGCTGTGAGTGGGTGTGTGTGGGAGATATGGGTGACACGCAGCTTTCCACTCTCACACCTGGGATCACAGCGCCCTCCTGAGGCAGGCATCAGCGAGATCAGCTGTGAGTGGGTCTGTGTGGGAGGTATGGGTGACACGCAGCCTCCCACTCTCACACCTGGGATCACACAGTGCCCCCCAGAGGCAGGCATCAGCGAGATCAGCTGTGAGTGGGTCTGTGTGGGAGGTATGGGTGACAGGCAGCCTCTCCACTCTCACACCTGGGATCACACAGCGCCCCCCTGAGGCAGGCATCAGCGACATCAGCTGTGAGTGGGTCTGTGTGGGAGGTATGGGTGACAGGCAGTCTCTCCACTCTCACACCTGGGATCACAGCGCCCTCCTGAGGCAGGCATCAGCGACATCAGCTGTGAGTGGGTCTGTGTGGGAGGTGTGGGTGACAGGCAGCCTCCCACTCTCACACCTGGGATCACAGCGCCCCCCTGAGGCAGGCATCAGCGAGATCAGCTGTGAGTGGGTCTGTGTGGGAGGTATGGGTGACACACAGCCTCTCCACTCTCACACCTGGGATCACACAGCGCCCCCCTGAGGCAGGCATCAGCGAGATCAGCTGTGAGTGGTTCTGTGTGGGAGGTATGGGTGACACGCAGCCTCCCACTCTCACACCTGGGATCACACAGCGCCCCCCTGAGGCAGGCATCAGCGAGATCAGCTGTGAGTGGGTGTGTGTGGGAGATATGGGTGACACGCAGCCTCTCCACTCTCACACCTGGGATCACAGCGCCCTCCAGAGGCAGGCATCAGCGAGATCAGCTGTGAGAGGGCTGTGTGGGAGGTATGGGTGACACACAGCCTCCCACTCTCACACCTGGGATCACACAGCGCCCCCCAGAGGCAGGCATCAGCGAGATCAGCTGTTAGTGGGTCTGTGTGGGAGGTATGGGTGACACGCAGCCTCCCACTCTCACACCTGGGATCACACAGCGCCCCCCTGAGGCAGGCATCAGCGAGATCAGCTGTGAGTGGGTCTGTGTGGGAGGTATGGGTGACACGCAGCCTCCCACTCTCACACCTGGGATCACAGCGCCCCCCAGAGGCAGGCATCAGTGAGACAAGCTGTGAGTGGGTCTGTGTGGGAGGTATGGGTGACACGCAGCCTTCCACTCTCACACCTGGGATCACACAGCGCCCCCCAGAGGCAGGCAGCAGCGCGATCAGCTGTGAGTGGGTCTGTGTGGGAGGTATGGGGGACACGCAGCCTCTCCGCTCTCACACCGGGGATCACAGCGCCCCCCTGAGGCAGGCATCAGCGAGATCAGCTGTGAGTGGGTCTGTGTGGGAGGTATGGGGGACACGCAGCCTCTCCAATCTCACACCTGGGATCACAGCGCCCTCCTGAGGCAGGCATCAGCGAGATCAGCTGTGAGTGGGTCTGTGTGGGAGGTATGGGTGACACGCAGCCTCCCACTCTCACACCTGGGATCACAGCGCCCCCCTGAGGCAGGCATCAGCGAGATCAGCTGTGAGTGGGTGTGTGTGGGAGATATTTGTGACACGCAGTTTCCACTCTCACACCTGGGATCACAGCGCCCTCCTGAGGCAGGCATCAGCGAGATAAGCTGTGAGTGGGTCTGTGTGGGAGGTATGGGTGACACGCAGCCTCCCACTCTCACACCTGGGATCACACAGCGCCCCCTTGAGGCAGGCATCAGCGAGATCAGCTGTGAGTGGGTCTGTGTGGGAGCTATGGTTGACACGCATCCTCCCACTCTCACACCTGGGATCACACAGCGCCCCCTTGAGGCAGGCATCAGCGAGATCAGCTGTGAGTGGGTCTGTGTGGGAGCTATGGTTGACACGCAGCCTCTCCACTCTCACACCTGGGATCACAGCGCCCTCCAGAGGCAGGCATCAGCGAGATCAGCTGTGAGTGGGCTGTGTGGGAGGTATGGGTCACACGCAGCCTCTCCACTCTCACACCTGGGATCACACAGCGCCCTCCAGAGGCAGGCATCAGCGAGATCAGCTGTGAGTGGGCTGTGTGGGAGGTATGGGTGACACGCAGCCTCCCACTCTCACACCTGGGATCACAGCGCCCTCCTGAGGCAGGCATCAGCGAGATCAGCTGTGAGTGGGTCTGTGTGGGAGGTATGGGTGACACGCAGCCTTCCACTCTCACACCTGGGATCACACAGCGCCCCCCTGAGGCAGGCATCAGCGAGATCAGCTGTGAGTGGGTCTGTGTGGGAGGTATGGGTGACACGCAGCCTCCCACTCTCACACCTGGGATCACACAGTGCCCCCCAGAGGCAGGCATCAGCGAGATCAGCTGTGAGTGGGTGTGAGTGGGAGGTATGGGTGACACGCAGCCTCTCCACTCTCACACCTGGGATCACACAGCGCCCCCCTGAGGCAGGCATCAGCGACATCAGCTGTGAGTGGGTCTGTGTGGGAGGTATGGGTGACAGGCAGCCTCCCACTCTCACACCTGGGATCACAGCGCCCCCCTGAGGCAGGCATCAGCGAGATCAGCTGTGAGTGGGTCTGTGTGGGAGGTATGGGTGACACACAGCCTCCCACTCTCACACCTGGGATCACACAGCGCCCCCCAGAGGCAGGCATCAGCGAGATCAGCTGTGAGTGGGTCTGTGTGGGAGGTATGGGTGACACGCAGCCTCCCACTCTCACACCTGGGATCACACAGCGCCCCCCTGAGGCAGGCATCAGCGAGATCAGCTGTGAGTGGGTGTGAGTGGGAGGTATGGGTGACACACAGCCACTCCGCTCTCACACCTGGGATCACACAGCGCCCCCCTGAGGCAGGCATCAGCGAGATCAGCTGTGAGTGGGTCTGTGTGGGAGGTATGGGTGACACGCAGCCTCCCACTCTCACACCTGGGATCACAGCGCCCCCCTGAGGCAGGCATCAGCGAGATCAGCTGTGAGTGTGTCTGTGTGGGAGGTATGGGTGACACGCAGCCTCTCCACTCTCACACCTGGGATCACACAGCGCCCCCCAGAGACAGGCGGCAGCGAGATCAGCTGTGAGTGGGTCTGTGTGGGAGGTATGGGTGACACGCAGCCTCCCACTCTCACACCTGGGATCACAGCGCCCCCCTGAGGCAGGCATCAGCGAGATCAGCTGTGAGTGGGTCTGTGTGGGAGGTATGGGTGACACGCAGCCTCTCCACTCTCACACCTGGGATCACACAGCGCCCACCTGAGGCAGGAATCAGCGAGATCAGCTGTGAGTGGGTCTGTGTGGGAGGTATGGGTGACACGCAGCCTCCCACTCTCACACCTGGGATCACACAGCGCCCCCCAGAGGCAGGCGGCAGCGCGATCAGCTGTGAGTGGGCTGTGTGGGAGGTATGGGTGACACACAGCCTCCCACTCTCACACCTGGGATCACAGCGCCCCCCTGAGGCAGGCATCAGTGAGATCAGCTGTGAGTGGGTCTATGTGGGAGGTATGGGTGACACGCAGCCTCCCACTCTCACACCTGGGATCACAGCGCCCCCCAGAGGCAGGCATCAGCGAGATCAGCTGTGAGTGGGTCTGTGTAGGAGGTATGGGTGACACGCAGCCTCCCACTCTCACACCTGGGATCACACAGCGCCCCCCAGAGGCAGGCATCAGCGACATCAGCTGTGAGTGGGTCTGTGTGGGAGGTATGGGTGACACGCAGCCTCTCCACTCTCACACCTGGGATCACAGCGCCCCCCTGAAGCAGACGTCAGTGTGGCCAGCTGTGAGTGGGTCTTTGTGGGAGGTATGGGTGACACGCAGCCTTCCACTCTCACACCTGTGATCACAGCGCCCCCCTGAGGCAGGCATCAGCGAGATCAGCTGTGAGTGGGTGTGTGTGGGAGGTATGGGTGACAGGCAGCCTCCCACTCTCACACCTGGGATAACACAGCGCCCCCCAGAGGCAGGCATCAGTGAGACAAGCTGTGAGTGGGTCTGTGTGGGAGGTATGGGTGACACGCAGCCTCCCACTCTCACACCTGGGATCACACAGCGCCCCCCTGAGGCAGGCATCAGCGAGATCAGCTGTGAGTGGGTCTGTGTGGGAGGTATGGGTGACATGCAGCCTCCCACTCTCACACCTGGGATCACACAGCGCCCCCCAGAGGCAGGCATCAGCGAGATCAGCTGTGAGTGGGTCTGTGTGGGAGGTATGGGTGACACGCAGCCTCCCACTCTCACACCTGGGATCACACAGCGCCCCCCTGAGGCAGGCATCAGCGAGATCAGCTGTGAGTGGGTCTGTGTGGGAGGTATGGGTGACACGCAGCCTCCCACTCTCACACCTCGGATCACACTGCGCCCTCCAGAGGCAGGCATCAGCGAGATCAGCTGTGAGTGGGTCTGTGTGGGAGGTATGGGTGACACGCAGCATCTCCACTCTCACACCTGGGATCACAGCGCCCTCCTGAGGCAGGCATCAGCGAGATCAGCTGTGAGTGGGTCTGTGTGGGAGGTATGGGTCACACGCAGCCTCTCCACTCTCACACCTGGGATCACACAGCGCCCCCCAGAGGCAGGCATCAGCGAGATCAGCTGTGAGTGGGTGTGAGTGGGAGGTATGGGTGACACGCAGCCTCCCACTCTCACACCTGGGATCACAGCGCCCTCCTGAGGCAGGCATCAGCGAGATCAGCTGTGAGTGGGTCTGTGTGGGAGGTATGGGTGACACGCAGCCTCCCACTCTCACACCTGGGATCACAGCGCCCCCCAGAGGCAGGCATCAGCGAGATCAGCTGTGAGTGGGTCTGTGTGGGAGGTATGGGTGACACGCAGCCTCCCACTCTCACACCTGGGATCACAGAGCGCCCCCCTGAGGCAGGCATCAGCGAGATCAGCTGTGAGTGGGTCTGTGTGGGAGGTATGGGTGACACGCAGCCTCCCACTCTCACACCTGGGATCACAGCGCCCCCCTGAGGCAGGCATCAGCGAGATCAGCTGTGAGTGGGTCTGTGTGGGAGGTATGGGTGACACGCAGCCTCTCCACTCTCACACCTGGGATCACACAGCGCCCCCCAGAGGCAGGCGGCAGCGCGATCAGCTGTGAGTGGGTCTGTGTGGGAGGTATGGGTGACACGCAGCCTCTCCACTCTCACACCTGGGATCACAGCGCCCCCCTGAGGCAGGCATCAGCGAGATCAGCTGTGAGTGGGTCTGTGTGGGTGGTATGGGTGACACGCAGCCTCCCACTCTCACACCTGGGATCACACAGCGCCCCCCTGAGGCAGGCATCAGCGAGATCAGCTGTGAGTGGGTCTGTGTGGGAGGTATGGGTGACATGCAGCCTCTCCACTCTCACACCTGGGATCACAGCGCCCCCCTGAGGCAGACGGCAGTGTGGCCAGCTGTGAGTGGGTCTTTGTGGGAGGTATGGGTGACACACAGCCTCTCCACTCTCACACCTGGGAACACAGCGCCCCCCTGAGGCAGGCATCAGCGAGATCAGCTGTGAGTGGGTCTGTGTGGGAGGTATGGGTGACACGCAGCCTCCCACTCTCACACCTGGGATCACAGCGCCCCCCTGAGGCAGGCATCAGCGAGATCAGCTGTGAGTGGGTCTGTGTGGGAGGTATGGGTGACATGCAGCCTCCCACTCTCACACCTGGGATTACACAGCACCCCCCTGAGGCAGGCATCAGCGAGATCAGCTGTGAGTGGGAATGTGTGGGAGGTATGGGTGACACGCAGCATCTCCACTCTCACACCTGGGATCACACAGCGCCCCCTTGAGGCAGGCATTAGCGAGATCAGCTGTGAGTGGGTGTGAGTGGGAGGTATGGGTGACACGCAGCCTCCCACTCTCACACCTGGCATCACACAGCGCCCCCCAGAGGCAGGCATCAGCGAGATCAACTGTGAGTGGGTCTGTGTGGGAGGTATGGGTGACACGCAGCCTCTCCACTCTCACACCTGGGATCACACAGCGCCCCCCAGAGGCAGGCATCAGCGAGATCAGCTGTGAGTCTGTCTGTGTGGGAGGTATGGGTGACACACAGCCCCTCCACTCTCACACCTGGGATCAAACAGCGCCCTCCTGAGGCAGGCATCAGCGAGATCAGCTGTGAGTGGTTCTGTGTGGGAGGTATGGGTGACAGGCAGCCTCCCACTCTCACACCTGGGATCACAGCGCCCCCCAGAGGCAGGCATCAGCGAGATCAGCTGTGAGTGGGTCTGTGTGGGAGGTATGGGTGACACGCAGCCTCCCACTCTCACACCTGGGATCACACAGCGCCCCCCTGAGGCAGGCATCAGCGAGATCAGCTGTGAGTGGGTCTGTGTGGGAGGTATGGGTGACACGCAGCCTCCCACTCTCACACCTGGGATCACAGCGCCCCCCAGAGGCAGGCATCAGTGAGACAAGCTGTGAGTGGGTCTGTGTGGGAGGTATGGGTGACACGCAGCCTTCCACTCTCACACCTGGGATCACACAGCGCCCCCCAGAGGCAGGCGGCAGCGCGATCAGCTGTGAGTGGGTCTGTGTGGAAGGTATGGGGGACACGCAGCCTCTCCGCTCTCACACCGGGGATCACAGCGCCCCCCTGAGGCAGGCATCAGCGAGATCAGCTGTGAGTGGGTCTGTGTGGGAGGTATGGGTGACACGCAGCCTCCCACTCTCACACCTGGGATCACAGCGCCCCCCAGAGGCAGGCATCAGTGAGACAAGCTGTGAGTGGGTCTGTGTGGGAGGTATGGGTGACACGCAGCCTTCCACTCTCACACCTGGGATCACACAGCGCCCCCCAGAGGCAGGCGGCAGCGCGATCAGCTGTGAGTGGGTCTGTGTGGAAGGTATGGGGGACACGCAGCCTCTCCGCTCTCACACCGGGGATCACAGCACCCCCCTGAGGCAGGCATCAGCGACATCAGCTGTGAGTGGGTCTGTGTGGGAGGTATGGGTGACAGGCAGCCTCCCACTCTCACACCTGGGATCACAGCGCCCCCCTGAGGCAGGCATCAGCGAGATCAGCTGTGAGTGGGTCTGTGTGGGAGGTATGGGTGACACACAGCCTCCCACTCTCACACCTGGGATCACACAGCGCCCCCCAGAGGCAGGCATCAGCGAGATCAGCTGTGAGTGGGTCTGTGTGGGAGGTATGGGTGACACGCAGCCTCCCACTCTCACACCTGGGATCACAGCGCCCCCCTGAGGCAGGCATCAGCGAGATCAGCTGTGAGTGGGTCTGTGTGGGAGGTATGGGTGACACACAGCCTCCCACTCTCACACCTGGGATCACACAGCGCCCCCCAGAGGCAGGCATCAGCGAGATCAGCTGTGAGTGGGTCTGTGTGGGAGGTATGGGTGACACGCAGCCTCCCACTCTCACACCTGGGATCACACAGCGCCCCCCTGAGGCAGGCATCAGCGAGATCAGCTGTGAGTGGGTGTGAGTGGGAGGTATGGGTGACACACAGCCTCTCCGCTCTCACACCTGGGATCACACAGCGCCCCCCTGAGGCAGGCATCAGCGAGATCAGCTGTGAGTGGGTCTGTGTGGGAGGTATGGGTGACACGCAGCCTCCCACTCTCACACCTGGGATCACAGCGCCCCCCTGAGGCAGGCATCAGCGAGATCAGCTGTGAGTGGGTCTGTGTGGGAGGTATGGGTGACACGCAGCCTCTCCACTCTCACACCTGGGATCACACAGCGCCCCCCAGAGGCAGGCGGCAGCGAGATCAGCTGTGAGTGGGTCTGTGTGGGAGGTATGGGTGACACGCAGCCTCCCACTCTCACACCTGGGATCACAGCGCCCCCCTGAGGCAGGCATCAGCGAGATCAGCTGTGAGTGGGTCTGTGTGGGAGGTATGGGTGACACGCAGCCTCTCCACTCTCACACCTGGGATCACACAGCGCCCACCTGAGGCAGGAATCAGCGAGATCAGCTGTGAGTGGGTCTGTGTGGGAGGTATGGGTGACACGCAGCCTCCCACTCTCACACCTGGGATCACACAGCGCCCCCCAGAGGCAGGCGGCAGCGCGATCAGCTGTGAGTGGGCTGTGTGGGAGGTATGGGTGACACACAGCCTCCCACTCTCACACCTGGGATCACAGCGCCCCCCTGAGGCAGGCATCAGTGAGATCAGCTGTGAGTGGGTCTATGTGGGAGGTATGGGTGACACGCAGCCTCCCACTCTCACACCTGGGATCACAGCGCCCCCCAGAGGCAGGCATCAGCGAGATCAGCTGTGAGTGGGTCTGTGTAGGAGGTATGGGTGACACGCAGCCTCCCACTCTCACACCTGGGATCACACAGCGCCCCGCAGAGGCAGGCATCAGCGACATCAGCTGTGAGTGGGTCTGTGTGGGAGGTATGGGTGACACGCAGCCTCTCCACTCTCACACCTGGGATCACAGCGCCCCCCTGAAGCAGACGTCAGTGTGGCCAGCTGTGAGTGGGTCTTTGTGGGAGGTATGGGTGACACGCAGCCTTCCACTCTCACACCTGTGATCACAGCGCCCCCCTGAGGCAGGCATCAGCGAGATCAGCTGTGAGTGGGTGTGTGTGGGAGGTATGGGTGACAGGCAGCCTCCCACTCTCACACCTGGGATAACACAGCGCCCCCCAGAGGCAGGCATCAGTGAGACAAGCTGTGAGTGGGTCTGTGTGGGAGGTATGGGTGACACGCAGCCTCCCACTCTCACACCTGGGATCACACAGCGCCCCCCTGAGGCAGGCATCAGCGAGATCAGCTGTGAGTGGGTCTGTGTGGGAGGTATGGGTGACATGCAGCCTCCCACTCTCACACCTGGGATCACACAGCGCCCCCCAGAGGCAGGCATCAGCGAGATCAGCTGTGAGTGGGTCTGTGTGGGAGGTATGGGTGACACGCAGCCTCCCACTCTCACACCTGGGATCACACAGCGCCCCCCTGAGGCAGGCATCAGCGAGATCAGCTGTGAGTGGGTCTGTGTGGGAGGTATGGGTGACACGCAGCCTCCCACTCTCACACCTCGGATCACACTGCGCCCTCCAGAGGCAGGCATCAGCGAGATCAGCTGTGAGTGGGTCTGTGTGGGAGGTATGGGTGACACGCAGCATCTCCACTCTCACACCTGGGATCACAGCGCCCTCCTGAGGCAGGCATCAGCGAGATCAGCTGTGAGTGGGTCTGTGTGGGAGGTATGGGTCACACGCAGCCTCTCCACTCTCACACCTGGGATCACACAGCGCCCCCCAGAGGCAGGCATCAGCGAGATCAGCTGTGAGTGGGTGTGAGTGGGAGGTATGGGTGACACGCAGCCTCCCACTCTCACACCTGGGATCACAGCGCCCTCCTGAGGCAGGCATCAGCGAGATCAGCTGTGAGTGGGTCTGTGTGGGAGGTATGGGTGACACGCAGCCTCCCACTCTCACACCTGGGATCACAGCGCCCCCCAGAGGCAGGCATCAGCGAGATCAGCTGTGAGTGGGTCTGTGTGGGAGGTATGGGTGACACGCAGCCTCCCACTCTCACACCTGGGATCACAGAGCGCCCCCCTGAGGCAGGCATCAGCGAGATCAGCTGTGAGTGGGTCTGTGTGGGAGGTATGGGTGACACGCAGCCTCCCACTCTCACACCTGGGATCACAGCGCCCCCCTGAGGCAGGCATCAGCGAGATCAGCTGTGAGTGGGTCTGTGTGGGAGGTATGGGTGACACGCAGCCTCTCCACTCTCACACCTGGGATCACACAGCGCCCCCCAGAGGCAGGCGGCAGCGCGATCAGCTGTGAGTGGGTCTGTGTGGGAGGTATGGGTGACACGCAGCCTCTCCACTCTCACACCTGGGATCACAGCGCCCCCCTGAGGCAGGCATCAGCGAGATCAGCTGTGAGTGGGTCTGTGTGGGTGGTATGGGTGACACGCAGCCTCCCACTCTCACACCTGGGATCACACAGCGCCCCCCTGAGGCAGGCATCAGCGAGATCAGCTGTGAGTGGGTCTGTGTGGGAGGTATGGGTGACATGCAGCCTCTCCACTCTCACACCTGGGATCACAGCGCCCCCCTGAGGCAGACGGCAGTGTGGCCAGCTGTGAGTGGGTCTTTGTGGGAGGTATGGGTGACACACAGCCTCTCCACTCTCACACCTGGGAACACAGCGCCCCCCTGAGGCAGGCATCAGCGAGATCAGCTGTGAGTGGGTCTGTGTGGGAGGTATGGGTGACACGCAGCCTCCCACTCTCACACCTGGGATCACAGCGCCCCCCTGAGGCAGGCATCAGCGAGATCAGCTGTGAGTGGGTCTGTGTGGGAGGTATGGGTGACATGCAGCCTCCCACTCTCACACCTGGGATCACACAGCACCCCCCTGAGGCAGGCATCAGCGAGATCAGCTGTGAGTGGGAATGTGTGGGAGGTATGGGTGACACGCAGCATCTCCACTCTCACACCTGGGATCACACAGCGCCCCCTTGAGGCAGTCATTAGCGAGATCAGCTGTGAGTGGGTGTGAGTGGGAGGTATGGGTGACACGCAGCCTCCCACTCTCACACCTGGCATCACACAGCGCCCCCCAGAGGCAGGCATCAGCGAGATCAACTGTGAGTGGGTCTGTGTGGGAGGTATGGGTGACACGCAGCCTCTCCACTCTCACACCTGGGATCACACAGCGCCCCCCAGAGGCAGGCATCAGCGAGATCAGCTGTGAGTCTGTCTGTGTGGGAGGTATGGGTGACACACAGCCCCTCCACTCTCACACCTGGGATCAAACAGCGCCCTCCTGAGGCAGGCATCAGCGAGATCAGCTGTGAGTGGTTCTGTGTGGGAGGTATGGGTGACACACAGCCCCTCCACTCTCACACCTGGGATCACAGCGCCCCCCTGAGGCAGGCATCAGCGAGATCAGCTGTGAGTGGGTGTGAGTGGGAGGTATGGGTGACAGGCAGCCTCCCACTCTCACACCTGGGATCACAGCGCCCCCCAGAGGCAGGCATCAGCGAGATCAGCTGTGAGTGGGTCTGTGTGGGAGGTATGGGTGACACGCAGCCTCCCACTCTCACACCTGGGATCACACAGCGCCCCCCTGAGGCAGGCATCAGCGAGATCAGCTGTGAGTGGGTCTGTGTGGGAGGTATGGGTGACACGCAGCCTCCCACTCTCACACCTGGGATCACAGCGCCCCCCAGAGGCAGGCATCAGTGAGACAAGCTGTGAGTGGGTCTGTGTGGGAGGTATGGGTGACACGCAGCCTTCCACTCTCACACCTGGGATCACACAGCGCCCCCCAGAGGCAGGCGGCAGCGCGATCAGCTGTGAGTGGGTCTGTGTGGAAGGTATGGGGGACACGCAGCCTCTCCGCTCTCACACCGGGGATCACAGCGCCCCCCTGAGGCAGGCATCAGCGAGATCAGCTGTGAGTGGGTCTGTGTGGGAGGTATGGGTGACACGCAGCCTCCCACTCTCACACCTGGGATCACAGCGCCCCCCAGAGGCAGGCATCAGTGAGACAAGCTGTGAGTGGGTCTGTGTGGGAGGTATGGGTGACACGCAGCCTTCCACTCTCACACCTGGGATCACACAGCGCCCCCCAGAGGCAGGCGGCAGCGCGATCAGCTGTGAGTGGGTCTGTGTGGAAGGTATGGGGGACACGCAGCCTCTCCGCTCTCACACCGGGGATCACAGCACCCCCCTGAGGCAGGCATCAGCGAGATCAGCTGTGAGTGGGTCTGTGTGGGATGTATGGGGGACACGCAGCCTCTCCACTCTCACACCTGGGATCACAGCGCCCTCCTGAGGCAGGCATCAGCGAGATCAGCTGTGAGTGGGTCTGTGTGGGAGGTATGGGTGACACGCAGCCTCCCACTCTCACACCTGGGATCACAGCGCCCCCCTGAGGCAGGCATCAGCGAGATCAGCTGTGAGTGGGTGTGTGTGGGAGATATGGGTGACACGCAGTTTCCACTCTCACACCTGGGATCACAGCGCCCTCCTGAGGCAGGCATCAGCGAGATCAGCTGTGAGTGGGTCTGTGTGGGAGGTATGGGTGACACGCAGCCTCCCACTCTCACACCTGGGATCACACAGCGCCCCCTTGAGGCAGGCATCAGCGAGATCAGCTGTGAGTGGGTCTGTGTGGGAGCTATGGTTGACACGCAGCCTCCCACTCTCACACCTGGGATCACAGCGCCCCCCTGAGGCAGGCATCAGCGAGATCAGCTGTGAGTGGGTGTATGTGGGAGATATGGGTGACACGCAGCTTTCCACTCTCACACCTGGGATCACAGCGCCCTCCTGAGGCAGGCATCAGCGAGATCAGCTGTGAGTGGGTCTGTGTGGGAGGTATGGGTGACACGCAGCCTCCCACTCTCACACCTGGGATCACACAGTGCCCCCCAGAGGCAGGCATCAGCGAGATCAGCTGTGAGTGGGTCTGTGTGGGAGGTATGGGTGACACACAGCCTCTCCACTCTCACACCTGGGATCACACAGCGCCCCCCTGAGGCAGGCATCAGCGAGATCAGCTGTGAGTGGTTCTGTGTGGGAGGTATGGGTGACACGCAGCCTCCCACTCTCACACCTGGGATCACAGCGCCCTCCTGAGGCAGGCATCAGCGAGATCAGCTGTGAGTGGGTGTGTGTGGGAGGTGTGGGTGACAGGCAGCCTCCCACTCTCACACCTGGGATCACAGCGCCCCCCTGAGGCAGGCATCAGCGAGATCAGCTGTGAGTGGGTCTGTGTGGGAGGTATGGGTGACACACAGCCTCTCCACTCTCACACCTGGGATCACACAGCGCCCCCCTGAGGCAGGCATCAGCGAGATCAGCTGTGAGTGGTTCTGTGTGGGAGGTATGGGTGACACGCAGCCTCCCACTCTCACACCTGGGATCACACAGCGCCCCCCTGAGGCAGGCATCAGCGAGATCAGCTGTGAGTGGGTGTGTGTGGGAGATATGGGTGACACGCAGCCTCTCCACTCTCACACCTGGGATCACAGCGCCCTCCAGAGGCAGGCATCAGCGAGATCAGCTGTGAGTGGGTCTGTGTGGGAGGTAGGGGTGACACGCAGCCTCCCACTCTCACACCTGGGATCACAGCGCCCCCCAGAGGCAGGCATCAGTGAGACAAGCTGTGAGTGGGTCTGTGTGGGAGGTATGGGTGACACGCAGCCTTCCACTCTCACACCTGGGATCACACAGCGCCCCCCAGAGGCAGGCGGCAGCGCGATCAGCTGTGAGTGGGTCTGTGTGGGAGGTATGGGGGACACGCAGCCTCTCTGCTCTCACACCGGGGATCACAGCGCCCCCCTGAGGCAGGCATCAGCGAGATCAGCTGTGAGTGGGTCTGTGTGGGAGGTATGGGGGACACGCAGCCTCTCCAATCTCACACCTGGGATCACAGCGCCCTCCTGAGGCAGACATCAGCGAGATCAGCTGTGAGTGGGTCTGTGTGGGAGGTATGGGTGACACGCAGCCTCCCACTCTCACACCTGGGATCACAGCGCCCCCCTGAGGCAGGCATCAGCGAGATCAGCTGTGAGTGGGTGTGTGTGGGAGATATTTGTGACACGCAGTTTCCACTCTCACACCTGGGATCACAGCGCCCTCCTGAGGCAGGCATCAGCGAGATCAGCTGTGAGTGGGTCTGTGTGGGAGGTATGGGTGACACGCAGCCTCCCACTCTCACACCTGGGATCACACAGCGCCCCCTTGAGGCAGGCATCAGCGAGATCAGCTGTGAGTGGGTCTGTGTGGGAGCTATGGTTGACACGCAGCCTCCCACTCTCACACCTGGGATCACAGCGCCCCCCTGAGGCAGGCATCAGCGAGATCAGCTGTGAGTGGGTGTGTGTGGGAGATATGGGTGACACGCAGCCTCTCCACTCTCACACCTGGGATCACAGCGCCCTCCAGAGGCAGGCATCAGCGAGATCAGCTGTGAGTGGGCTGTGTGGGAGGTATGGGTCACACGCAGCCTCTCCACTCTCACACCTGGGATCACACAGCGCCCTCCAGAGGCAGGCATCAGCGAGATCAGCTGTGAGTGGGCTGTGTGGGAGGTATGGGTGACACGCAGCCTCCCACTCTCACACCTGGGATCACAGCGCCCTCCTGAGGCAGGCATCAGCGAGATCAGCTGTGAGTGGGTCTGTGTGGGAGGTATGGGTGACACGCAGCCTTCCACTCTCACACCTGGGATCACACAGCGCCCCCCTGAGGCAGGCATCAGCGAGATCAGCTGTGAGTGGGTCTGTGTGGGAGGTATGGGTGACACGCAGCCTCCCACTCTCACACCTGGGATCACACAGTGCCCCCCAGAGGCAGGCATCAGCGAGATCAGCTGTGAGTGGGTGTGAGTGGGAGGTATGGGTGACACGCAGCCTCTCCACTCTCACACCTGGGATCACACAGCGCCCCCCTGAGGCAGGCATCAGCGACATCAGCTGTGAGTGGGTCTGTGTGGGAGGTATGGGTGACAGGCAGCCTCCCACTCTCACACCTGGGATCACAGCGCCCCCCTGAGGCAGGCATCAGCGAGATCAGCTGTGAGTGGGTCTGTGTGGGAGGTATGGGTGACACACAGCCTCCCACTCTCACACCTGGGATCACACAGCGCCCCCCAGAGGCAGGCATCAGCGAGATCAGCTGTGAGTGGGTCTGTGTGGGAGGTATGGGTGACACGCAGCCTCCCACTCTCACACCTGGGATCACACAGCGCCCCCCTGAGGCAGGCATCAGCGAGATCAGCTGTGAGTGGGTGTGAGTGGGAGGTATGGGTGACACACAGCCTCTCCGCTCTCACACCTGGGATCACACAGCGCCCCCCTGAGGCAGGCATCAGCGAGATCAGCTGTGAGTGGGTCTGTGTGGGAGGTATGGGTGACACGCAGCCTCTCCACTCTCACACCTGGGATCACACAGCGCCCCCCAGAGGCAGGCGGCAGCGAGATCAGCTGTGAGTGGGTCTGTGTGGGAGGTATGGGTGACACGCAGCCTCCCACTCTCACACCTGGGATCACAGCGCCCCCCTGAGGCAGGCATCAGCGAGATCAGCTGTGAGTGGGTCTGTGTGGGAGGTATGGGTGACACGCAGCCTCTCCACTCTCACACCTGGGATCACACAGCGCCCACCTGAGGCAGGAATGAGCTAGATCAGCTGTGAGTGGGTCTGTGTGGGAGGTATGGGTGACACGCAGCCTCCCACTCTCACACCTGGGATCACACAGCGCCCCCCAGAGGCAGGCGGCAGCGCGATCAGCTGTGAGTGGGCTGTGTGGGAGGTATGGGTGACACACAGCCTCCCACTCTCACACCTGGGATCACAGCGCCCCCCTGAGGCAGGCATCAGTGAGATCAGCTGTGAGTGGGTCTATGTGGGAGGTATGGGTGACACGCAGCCTCCCACTCTCACACCTGGGATCACAGCGCCCCCCAGAGGCAGGCATCAGCGAGATCAGCTGTGAGTGGGTCTGTGTAGGAGGTATGGGTGACACGCAGCCTCCCACTCTCACACCTGGGATCACACAGCGCCCCCCAGAGGCAGGCATCAGCGACATCAGCTGTGAGTGGGTCTGTGTGGGAGGTATGGGTGACACGCAGCCTCTCCACTCTCACACCTGGGATCACAGCGCCCCCCTGAAGCAGACGTCAGTGTGGCCAGCTGTGAGTGGGTCTTTGTGGGAGGTATGGGTGACACGCAGCCTTCCACTCTCACACCTGGGATCACAGCGCCCCCCTGAGGCAGGCATCAGCGAGATCAGCTGTGAGTGGGTGTGTGTGGGAGGTATGGGTGACAGGCAGCCTCCCACTCTCACACCTGGGATAACACAGCGCCCCCCAGAGGCAGGCATCAGTGAGACAAGCTGTGAGTGGGTCTGTGTGGGAGGTATGGGTGACACGCAGCCTCCCACTCTCACACCTGGGATCACACAGCGCCCCCCTGAGGCAGGCATCAGCGAGATCAGCTGTGAGTGGGTCTGTGTGGGAGGTATGGGTGACATGCAGCCTCCCACTCTCACACCTGGGATCACACAGCGCCCCCCAGAGGCAGGCATCAGCGAGATCAGCTGTGAGTGGGTCTGTGTGGGAGGTATGGGTGACACGCAGCCTCCCACTCTCACACCTGGGATCACACAGCGCCCCCCTGAGGCAGGCATCAGCGAGATCAGCTGTGAGTGGGTCTGTGTGGGAGGTATGGGTGACACGCAGCCTCCCACTCTCACACCTCGGATCACACTGCGCCCTCCAGAGGCAGGCATCAGCGAGATCAGCTGTGAGTGGGTCTGTGTGGGAGGTATGGGTGACACGCAGCATCTCCACTCTCACACCTGGGATCACAGCGCCCTCCTGAGGCAGGCATCAGCGAGATCAGCTGTGAGTGGGTCTGTGTGGGAGGTATGGGTCACACGCAGCCTCTCCACTCTCACACCTGGGATCACACAGCGCCCCCCAGAGGCAGGCATCAGCGAGATCAGCTGTGAGTGGGTGTGAGTGGGAGGTATGGGTGACACGCAGCCTCCCACTCTCACACCTGGGATCACAGCGCCCTCCTGAGGCAGGCATCAGCGAGATCAGCTGTGAGTGGGTCTGTGTGGGAGGTATGGGTGACACGCAGCCTCCCACTCTCACACCTGGGATCACAGCGCCCCCCAGAGGCAGGCATCAGCGAGATCAGCTGTGAGTGGGTCTGTGTGGGAGGTATGGGTGACACACAGCCTCCCACTCTCACACCTGGGATCACAGAGCGCCCCCCTGAGGCAGGCATCAGCGAGATCAGCTGTGAGTGGGTCTGTGTGGGAGGTATGGGTGACACGCAGCCTCCCACTCTCACACCTGGGATCACACAGCGCCCCCCTGAGGCAGGCATCAGCGAGATCAGCTGTGAGTGGGTCTGTGTGGGAGGTATGGGTGACAGGCAGCCTCCCACTCTCACACCTGGGATCACAAAGCGCCCCCCAGAGGCAGGCATCAGCGAGATCAGCTGTGAGTGGGTCTGTGTGGGAGGTATGGGTGACACGCAGCCTCCCACTCTCACACCTGGGATCACAGCGCCCTCCTGAGGCAGGCATCAGCGAGATCAGCTGTGAGTGGGTCTGTGTGGGAGGTATGGGTGACACGCAGCCTTCCACTCTCACACCTGGGATCACACAGCGCCCCCCTGAGGCAGGCATCAGCGAGATCAGCTGTGAGTGGGTCTGTGTGGGAGGTATGGGTGACACGCAGCCTCCCACTCTCACACCTGGGATCACACAGTGCCCCCCAGAGGCAGGCATCAGCGAGATCAGCTGTGAGTGGGTGTGAGTGGGAGGTATGGGTGACACGCAGCCTCTCCACTCTCACACCTGGGATCACACAGCGCCCCCCTGAGGCAGGCATCAGCGACATCAGCTGTGAGTGGGTCTGTGTGGGAGGTATGGGTGACAGGCAGCCTCCCACTCTCACACCTGGGATCACAGCGCCCCCCTGAGGCAGGCATCAGCGAGATCAGCTGTGAGTGGGTCTGTGTGGGAGGTATGGGTGACACACAGCCTCCCACTCTCACACCTGGGATCACACAGCGCCCCCCAGAGGCAGGCATCAGCGAGATCAGCTGTGAGTGGGTCTGTGTGGGAGGTATGGGTGACACGCAGCCTCCCACTCTCACACCTGGGATCACACAGCGCCCCCCTGAGGCAGGCATCAGCGACATCAGCTGTGAGTGGGTCTGTGTGGGAGGTATGGGTGACACGCAGCCTCCCACTCTCACACCTGGGATCACAGCGCCCCCCTGAGGCAGGCATCAGCGAGATCAGCTGTGAGTGGGTCTGTGTGGGAGGTATGGGTGACACGCAGCCTCTCCACTCTCACACCTGGGATCACACAGCGCCCACCTGAGGCAGGAATCAGCGAGATCAGCTGTGAGTGGGTCTGTGTGGGAGGTATGGGTGACACGCAGCCTCCCACTCTCACACCTGGGATCACACAGCGCCCCCCAGAGGCAGGCGGCAGCGCGATCAGCTGTGAGTGGGCTGTGTGGGAGGTATGGGTGACACACAGCCTCCCACTCTCACACCTGGGATCACAGCGCCCCCCTGAGGCAGGCATCAGCGAGATCAGCTGTGAGTGGGTCTGTGTGGGAGGTATGGGTGACACGCAGCCTCCCACTCTCACACCTGGGATCACAGCGCCCCCCAGAGGCAGGCATCAGCGAGATCAGCTTTGAGTGGGTCTGTGTGGGAGGTATGGGTGACACGCAGCCTCCCACTCTCACACCTGGGATCACACAGCGCCCCCCAGAGGCAGGCATCAGCGACATCAGCTGTGAGTGGGTCTGTGTGGGAGGTATGGGTGACACGCAGCCTCCCACTCTCACACCTGGGATCACACAGCGCCCCCCAGAGGCAGGCATCAGCGACATCAGCTGTGAGTGGGTCTGTGTGGGAGGTATGGGTGACATGCAGCCTCTCCACTCTCACACCTGGGATCACAGCGCCCCCCTGAGGCAGACGGCAGTGTGGCCAGCTGTGAGTGGGTCTTTGTGGGAGGTATGGGTGACACGCAGCCTCCCACTCTCACACCTGGGATCACAGCGCCCCCCTGAGGCAGGCATCAGCGAGATCAGCTGTGAGTGGGTGTGTGTGGGAGGTATGGGTGACAGGCAGCCTCCAACTCTCACACCAGGGATAACACAGCGCCCCCCAGAGGCAGGCATCAGTGAGACAAGCTGTGAGTGGGTCTGTGTGGGAGGTATGGGTGACACGCAGCCTCCCACTCTCACACCTGGGATCACACAGCGCCCCCCTGAGGCAGGCATCAGCGAGATCAGCTGTGAGTGGGTCTGTGTGGGAGGTATGGGTGACACGCAGCCTCCCACTCTCACACCTGGGATCACACAGCGCCCCCCAGAGGCAGGCATCAGCGAGATCAGCTGTGAGTTGTTCTGTGTGGGAGGTATGGGTGACACGCAGCCTCCCACTCTCACACCTGGGATCACACAGCGCCCCCCTGAGGCAGGCATCAGCGAGATCAGCTGTGAGTGGGTCTGTGTGGGAGGTATGGGTGACACGCAGCCTCCCACTCTCACACCTCGGATCACACTGCGCCCTCCAGAGGCAGGCATCAGCGAGATCAGCTGTGAGTGGGTCTGTGTGGGAGGTATGGGTGACACGCAGCATCTCCACTCTCACACCTGGGATCACAGCGCCCTCCTGAGGCAGGCATCAGCGAGATCAGCTGTGAGTGGGTCTGTGTGGGAGGTATGGGTCACACGCAGCCTCTCCACTCTCACACCTGGGATCACACAGCGCCCGCCAGAGGCAGGCATCAGCGAGATCAGCTGTGAGTGGGTCTGTGTGGGAGGTATGGGTGACACACAGCCCCTCCACTCTCACACCTGGGATCACAGCGCCCCCCTGAGGCAGGCATCAGCGAGATCAGCTGTGAGTGGGTCTGTGTGGGAGGTATGGGTGACACGCAGCCTCTCCGCTCTCACACCTGGGATCACACAGCGCCCCCCTGAGGCAGGAATCAGCGAGATCAGCTGTGAGTGGGTCTGTGTGGGAGGTATGGGTGACACACAGCCTCCCACTCTCACACCTGGGATCACACAGCGCCCCCCTGAGGCAGGCATCAGCGAGATCAGCTGTGAGTGGGTCTGTGTGGGAGGTATGGGTGACACACAGCCCCTCCACTCTCACACCTGGGATCACACAGCGCCCCCGTGTGTGTGTGTGTGTGTGTGTGTGTGTGTGTGAGTGTGTGTGTGTGTGTGTGTGTGTGTGTGTGACACTGGGTGTGTGTGTGTGTCAGTGTGTGTGACAATGTGTGTGTGTGTGTGTGTGTGTGTGTGTGTGTGTGTGTGTGTGTGTGTGTGTGTGTGTGTGTGTGTGTGTGTGTGTGTGTGTGTGTGTGTGTGTGTGTGTGTGTGTGTGTGTGTGTGTGTGTGTGTGACACTGGGTGTGTGTGTCAGTGTGTGTGACAATGTGTGTGTGTGTGTGTGTGTGTGTGTGTGTGTGTGTGTGTGTGTGTGTGTGTGTGTGTGTGTGTGTGTGTGTGTGTGTGTGTGTGTGTGTGTGTGTGTGTGTGTGTGTGACACTGGGTGTGTTGTGTGGGTGTGTGTGTGTGTGGGTGTCAGTGTGTGTGTGTGTGTGTGTGTGTGTGTGTGTGTGTGTGTGTGTGTGTGTGTGTGTGTGTGTGTGTGTGTGTGTGTGTGTGTGTGTGTGTGTGTGTGTGTCAGTGTGTGTGTGTGTCTGTGTGTGTGTGTGTGTGTGTGTGTGTGTGTGTGTGTGTGTGTGTGTGTGTGTGTGTGTGTGTGTGTGTGTGTGTGTGTGTGTGTGTGTGTGTGTGTGTGTGTGTGTGTGTGTGTGTGTGTGTGTGTGTGTGTGTGTGTGTGTGTGTGTGTGTGTGTGTGTGTGTGTGTGTGTGTGTGTGACTGTGTGTGTGTGTGTGTGTGTGTGTGTGTGTGTGTGTGTGTGTGTGTGTGTGTGTGTGTGTGTGTGTGTGTGTGTGTGTGTGTGTGTGTGTGTGTGTGTCAGTGTGTGTGTGTGACACTGTGTGTGTGTGTTTGTGTGTGTGTGTGTGTGTGTGACACTGGGTTTGTGTGTGTGTGTGTGTGTGTGTGTGTGTGTGTGTGTGTGTGTGTGTGTGTGTGTGTGTGTGTGTGTGTGACACTGGGTTTGTGTGTGTGTGTGTGACACTGGGTTTGTGTGTGTGTGTGTGTGTGTGTGTGTGTGTGTGTGTGTGTGTGTGTGTGTGTGTGTGTGTGTGTGTGTGTGTGTGTGTGTGTGTGTGTGTGTGTGTGTGTGTGTGTGTGTGTGTGTGTGTGTGTCAGTGTGTCTGACACTGTGTGTATGTATGTGTCTGACACTCTGTGTGTGTATGTGTCTGACACTGTGTGTGTGCGTCTCTCACTGGGTTTGTGTGTGTGGCACTGTATGTCCCACGGTGTGTGTGTATGTGTCTGACACTGTGTGTGTGTATAAGTCTGACACTGTGTGTGTATGTGTCTGACACTGTGTGTGTGTGTGTATGTGTCTGACACTGTGTGTGTGTGTATCTCATTGGGTTTGTGTTTGTGGCACTGTGTGTCTCACGGTGTGTGTGGCACTGTGTGCTGTGTATAAGTCTGACACTGTGTGTGTATGTGTCTGACACTGTGTGTGTGTATAAGTCTGACTCTGTGTGTGTATGTGTCTGACACTGTGTGTGTGTGTATGTGTCTGACACTGTGTGTGTATGTGTCTGACACTGTGTGTGTGTGTATGTGTCTGACACTGTGTGTGTGTGTGTATGTGTCTGACACTGTGTGTGTGTGTGTATCTCATTGGGTTTGTGTTTGTGGCACTGTGTGTCTCACGGTGTGTGTGGCACTGTGTGCTGTGTATAAGTCTGACACTGTGTGTGTATGTGTCTGACACTGTGTGTGTGTATAAGTCTGACACTGTGTGTGTATGTGTCTGACACTGTGTGTGTGTGTATGTGTCTGACACTGTGTGTATGTGTCTGACACTGTGTGTGTGTGTGTGTGTATGTGTCTGACACTGTGTGTGTGTGTATGTGTCTGACACTGTGTGTGTGTATAAGTCTGACACTGTGTGTGTATGTGTCTGACACTGTGTGTGTGTGTATGTGTCTGACACTGTGTGTGTGTATAAGTCTGACACTGTGTGTGTATGTGTCTGACACTGTGTGTGTGTGTATGTGTCTGACACTGTGTGTGTGTATAAGTCTGACACTGTGTGTGTATGTGTCTGACACTGTGTGTGTGTGTATGTGTCTGACACTGTGTGTGTGTATAAGTCTGACACTGTGTGTGTGTATGTGTCTGACACTGTGTGTGTGTGTATGTGTCTGACACTGTGTGTGTGTGTGTGTATGTGTCTGACACTGTGTGTGTGTGTGTGTGTGTGTGTGTGTGTCTGACACTGTGTGTGTATGTTCTGACACTGTGTGTGTATGTGTCTGACACTGTGTGTGTGTGTGTATGTGTCTGACACTGTGTGTGTGTGTATGTGTCTGACACTGTGTGTGTGTGTATCTCACTGGGTTTGTGTGTGTGGCACTGTGTGTCTCACGGTGTGTGTGGCACTGTGTGCTGTGTGGGGGGGGGAGAGGAGGACCGGAGCAGCGCAGGGGGGGGGGAGGTGGAGAGAGACGAGGGGAACGGGGGGGGGGGGGGTGGCGAGAGGAAGGAGCGAGAGGTTCTGGTCCCGGGCAGCGCCGGGTCTCTCAGCTAGTAATACAATGTTGCCACATGCATTACGTCCTACATTTGCATCTTAATGTAGTCACCATGTCACAGACAGGTCCACTTATCTCTAAGGATAAATACCCAGAGTCATAGTGTAAATAAACCCGTAGCATACAGTATATTCAAACGGATGCGTATACAATGCGCCAAAGAGTTACAGTTACATTACAGGAACATACCTTTGTAACCCAGACTAAATACCGTAACTGGGGGTTTGTTCTGCGTAGTAACGGGCGCGCAGTCGCAATGATGTGTTTGGATGGTGTTAGGGAAAGAGAGCGTCTGTGTAGGGAGCGTGTGTATACTATCACCAGATGATAGGTATATGCATAGACCAATGGTAAGTATAGGGAGCGTGTGTATACTATCACCAGATGATAGGTGTATGAATAGACCAATGGTAAGTATAGGGAGCGTGTGTATACTATCACCAGATGATAGCTATATGAATAGACCAATGGTAAGTATAGGGAGCGTGTGTATACTATCACCAGATGATAGCTATATGAATAGACCAATGGTAAGTATAGGGAGCGTGTGTATACTATCACCAGGTGATAGGTATATGCATAGACCAATGGTAAGTATAGGGAGCGTGTGTACTGTATACTATCACCAGATGATAGGTGTATGAATAGACCAATGGTAAGTATAGGGAGCGTGTGTATACTATCACCAGATGATAGGTATATGAATAGACCGATGGTAAGTATAGGGAGCGTGTGTATACTATCATCAGATGATAGGTATATGAATAGACCAATGGTAAGTATAGGGAGCGTGTGTATACTATCACCAGATGAAAGGTATATGAATAGACCAATGGTAAGTATAGGGAGCGTGTGTATACTATCACCAGATGAAAGGTATATGAATAGACCAATGGTAAGTATAGGGAGCGTGTGTATACTATCACCAGATGATAGGTATATGAATAGACCAATGGTAAGTATAGGGAGCGTGTGTATACTATCACCAGATGAAAGGTATATGAATAGACCAATGGTAAGTATAGGGAGCGTGTGTATACTATCACCAGATGAAAGGTATATGAATAGACAAATGGTAAGTATAGGGAGCGTGTGTATACTATCACCAGATGATAGGTATATGCATAGACCAATGGTAAGTATAGGGAGCATGTGTATACTATCACCAGATGATAGGTATATGCATAGACCAATGGTAAGTATAGGGAGCGTGTGTATACTATCACCAGATGATAGGTATATGCATAGACCAATGGTAAGTATAAGGAGCGTGTGTATACTATCACCAGATGAAAGGTATATGAATAGACCAATGGTAAGTATAAGGAGCATGTGTATACTATCACCAGATGATAGGTATATGAATAGACCGATGGTAAGTATAGGGAGCGTGTGTATACTATCATCAGATGATAGGTATATGAATAGACCAATGGTAAGTATAGGGAGCGTGTGTATACTATCACCAGATGAAAGGTATATGAATAGACCAATGGTAAGTATAGGGAGCGTGTGTATACTATCACCAGATGATAGGTATATGAATAGACCAATGGTAAGTATAGGGAGCGTGTGTATACTATCACCAGATGATAGGTATATGAATAGACCAATGGTAAGTATAGGGAGCGTGTGTATACTATCACCAGATGATAGGTATATGAATAGACCAATGGTAAGTATAGGGAGCGTGTGTATACTATCACCAGATGATAGGTATATGAATAGACCAATGGTAAGTATAGGGAGCGTGTGTATACTATCACCAGATGAAAGGTATATGAATAGACCAATGGTAAGTATAGGGAGCGTGTGTATACTATCACCAGATGAAAGGTATATGAATAGACAAATGGTAAGTATAGGGAGCGTGTGTATACTATCACCAGATGATAGGTATATGCATAGACCAATGGTAAGTATAGGGAGCATGTGTATACTATCACCAGATGATAGGTATATGCATAGACCAATGGTAAGTATAGGGAGCGTGTGTATACTATCACCAGATGATAGGTATATGCATAGACCAATGGTAAGTATAGGGAGCGTGTGTATACTATCACCAGATGATAGGTATATGAATAGACCAATGGTAAGTATAAGGAGCGTGTGTATACTATCACCAGATGAAAGGTATATGAATAGACCAATGGTAAGTATAAGGAGCGTGTGTATACTATCACCAGATGATAGGTATATGCATAGACCAATGGTAAGTATAGGGAGCGTGTGTATACTATCACCAGATGAAAGGTATATGAATAGACCAATGGTAAGTATAGGGAGCGTGTGTATACTATCACCAGATGATAGGTATATGAATAGACCAATGGTAAGTATAGGGAGCGTGTGTATACTATCACCAGATGATAGGTATATGAATAGACCAATGGTAAGTATAGGGAGCGTGTGTATACTATCACCAGATGAAAGGTATATGAATAGACCAATGGAAAGTATAGGGAGCGTGTGTATACTATCACCAGATGATAGCTATATGAATAGACCAATGGTAAGTATAGGGAGCGTGTGTATACTATCACCAGATGATAGGTATATGCATAGACCAATGGTAAGTATAGGGAGCGTGTGTATACTATCACCAGATGATAGGTATATGAATAGACCGATGGTAAGTATAGGGAGCGTGTGTATACTATCACCAGATGATAGGTATATGAATAGACCGATGGTAAGTATAGGGAGCGTGTGTATACTATCACCAGATGCTAGGTATATGAATAGACCAATGGTAAGTATAGAGAGCGTGTGTATACTATCACCAGATGATAGGTATATGCATAGACCAATGGTAAGTATAGGGAGCGTGTGTATACTATCACCAGATGATAGGTATATGAATAGACCAATGGTAAGTATAAGGAGCGTGTGTATACTATCACCAGATGATAGGTATATGAATAGACCAATGGTAAGTCTAAGGAGCGTGTGTATACTATCACCAGATGCTAGGTATATGAATAGACCAATGGTAAGTATAGAGAGCGTGTGTATACTATCACCAGATGATAGGTATATGCATAGACCAATGGTAAGTATAGGGAGCGTGTGTATACTATCACCAGATGATAGGTATATGAATAGACCAATGGTAAGTATAGGGAGCGTGTGTATACTATCACCAGATGATAGGTATATGCATAGACCAATGGTAAGTATAGGGAGCGTGTGTATACTATCACCAGATGAAAAGTATATGAATAGACCAATGGTAAGTATAGGGAGCGTGTGTATACTATCACCAGATGCTAGGTATATGCATAGACCAATGGTAAGTATAGGGAGCGTGTGTATACTATCACCAGATGATAGGTATATGCATAGACCGATGGTAAGTATAGGGAGCGTGTGTATACTATCACCAGGTGATAGGTATATGCATAGACCAATGGTAAGTATAGGGAGCGTGTGTATACTATCACCAGATGATAGGTATATGCATAGACCGATGGTAAGTATAGGGAGCGTGTGTATACTATCACCAGGTGATAGGTATATGCATAGACCTATCTGCTCAAAGTAGGGTATATAACAAATGTATGTCTCATAAAAAAAGACACTTACTGTAGGTCATGATTGTAGTCTTTCAGAATAATATAACAGGAGAGAACATGAATTACCAGAGCAGAGCTTGTCTTTTGTGTACTGTTGAAGTAATTGGGCTAGAAGACACACCGCCCTAACTATCTGTATATATGCTGAACTGTAGTCTTGCATATAAAGTACAGTTGTCGCATTAAAGATAGATGGCATATTGTACATCTACGAAAACAAAGCGATATATCATGTGACATCAATAGAGCAAAGTCCAAAGTTCATAAAGGACACTGAAATCGGAGAAGTGAACCATGAGAGTAATGAATCTATATTGGGTACACAAAATAAATATTATATTCAGCATCTAATGGGCAATGATAATACAGGTCGTGGCACCATCAGAGCGGAGTCCAAAGTTCGAAGAGGACACTTAAATCGTAGATGTGGACTAGAAGGTAATTAGTCTGAATAAAGATTGGTATATAAAACCTCATCTTGTTGTGATATATATAAAAATAAGATCATAATCCAACAAAACGTATGACCCCCCCAAAATAAGGGGAAATAAACAGAATGAAGTGAGAGGACCTGGGGTACATCTAATAATCCCAAAAGGATACGGACAGACCATGGAAACTAAATGGACGAAAGTAGCAACAGAGTGTATATTATAACTATTGGGACATGGGAATAGGGGCGCTAGATCAAAACCATCTCCAAATCTATCACCCTAAAGTGAGTGAACTAATCTATTTAAATGTGTGAGGTAAACATGAGGTGATTGTAAGGTTGGGTATACTGACACTCGGGGACTGAGTAGTAAATGAGTGTGTGTACCAAAAGACTAAATAGTGATACATCATATAATAGTGATATATCATATAATAGTGATATATCATATAATAGTGAATAGTGTGGGGTGTAGCATTGTACTAAACTGTTGGAACAGCCCATAGGGGTCAAAACAGAACCACTACTGTTAAATTAAAATAATATACCTGGATCCCCCTAATCCCGTGAAAAAGAGTGAACAAAAAGCTGTTAATGTGTAGCTGTGTGTAGAGAAAAATACTACAAAACATAGTGTCATAGTGAGATGAGTATAATGACTTAGATATATCTTACAAAAAGGTTGAATATAGAAACCCTTCATTAATACCATGGTATTCTGGAAGCCAGAGGGTCACGTGGTGATGACTTAGCTCAGATAGTGTCAACTCGCCCTCTTTTCCAAGCACGACAAGGTCTGTTTCTTTTCTTACTTTATTTTGGAGAAAGCAGGGAAATACAGTTTCTTGTGTAGAGGTCTAGGTCTAAATATCTCTGTGTGTGCTTAGTAGTAAAGGGAGGTGAAAAGATAATCCTGCAGCACCATTACAGGGGTTACAGCGAGGTACTCACTCGTCCAGTGGTATGGTGGAAAGGAAATGGCAATGTATGCTGGGTAGTAAGATAGTCTGGGGACAGACCATCTGTGGGCAGAGCAGAGGGGGAGAAAGCAGACTAGCTCATTAGAGAGAAAGGCTGAGGCTGCTATGGCAACTCACAGGAGTGTCTGGGGGAGCTACAACATGTAGCAATAATGTTGCATCTCTAATACAGCAAGCTGCTGGGAGAGGGGAAATGGCACTGTATTATCACACAAGCACTGTGTTTGTGTACAGAGCCAAACACATACAGCTGGCACTAAGAAGCTGGCAAGCAGGGCTGCGAGGAAAAGGGGGGGGGTGAAACAGAAGTGCAGACAGGGGTATTCCTGTTCCATGACACACCCCGTCTGGTATCTGTAGATACCACTATATAGCAGGCTATGTGGAACATATGTGCAATGCAAACATAACATAACAATGCAAAGGTCCATATTCCCATAGCAAGGTGATACCGGCCGGTACCACTGGCGTCAAAGTCCTTTGACCAAACCTTCCAGTAAGGGAAGCCAGGTGGATACACAGCTCTTGGTTAGCTTGATGCAACACAATGTCTTTTGTAAGAGTCTCTGGCACTGTTTCCTTTTAGCCTTGTGAGAAAACAGTCCTTTTGTCTCTGTAGTTTTATCCACAGAGTACATCCCCTTGTAGGTGTGCCAGTCGTGGTAGCTTGTCGCCCTATCACCTGGCGTTCGGCAGAAGGAGATGGCTTTTGGTTCCTTGCGGAAGCGGAACAACACTTCTGGAAAACTGGTTGTCGAATCTAGTCCAGTAAAGGGGGCGTCTCTCAGAGAGACTCCCTGAAGCTGAGTGCTGGGGTTGAACATTACCCGGATTTGATCGGGTTCCTGAGGGTGGTAGGCCCCAGGTGATTGGAGGTACCGACATTCTTCACCTTTCTTCATTAGAGGTGCTGGCTTTGCGTGGCCGGTAAGGAATATCTTTTGGATGAAGGCCACAAAGTTGGTTTTGGTCTCTGGTTCCCTTTTTAGGTCGCAGAGGTGCGAAGTGAACCTAGAGATGGCATGTTCTCCATTGTTTGGGAAGCGCCTTCTTTTTGAACGGAATGGTAGCGGAGTCACCCAACTGCTTAGTCCGTCTTTAGAGAGCTCCTTGACTGTTAACTTCGGGAATCCTCTATCTTCCCTTGATGGTGTTTGCTTGTCATCGTTCCTTGTTGTCTGGAACGCTGTGCACCGTAGTTCATCGGTACATTTCTCTTGCACGAGAACATCTCCGCGTAGTTTGGTGAAACGCTTTTGTGTTTCTTTGTTAACTGCCATCGGGAGGTTATTTTCTCCCTGGACGTGACGAAGAACAGTCTCTTTTGCCCTAGTAAATCCCTTTATGAAATGTCTCTGTGGCTGTCTCTTTTTAGACGTGTGAGAGGACAGTCCATTTGACACTGTGGCTTCACCTGTGGGGCGCAATCTTTTGCGGCTATGCCAGCCGTGGCAGTTGGTTGCTTTGTTGCTTGATACTCTGTGGAGAGGAACAACTGTACGTCTTAGTTGTGCCATTGCTCGCGGGAGTATTGTCTGAGTGTTCATTGCCTTTTGGACGATCCCTTTGTCTGTCACCTTTGGGAGGTTACTTCCTTCGCTCGGTGGAATCGACTCGTCAGCCTTAGCTGTCTGGACTGCTGAGCATCCTAGGCCATTGTCGCAACCCCCCCCTCGACGTGAGGATGTCTTTGTTGATCTCAGGGGTATGGCCTTGTCTTTTCTCTTCACTTTGCCCTTCGGTCACTTGGAGATGGCCAAGACATGGTTCAGAGAGAGATGTGTGTCCACATTCTGTCACCACCGTTCTGCGGGCATCAACGTAGTCTTGCCCGTGCTCTTTGTTGGTGCACGAGTTGCCCACTATCACCCATCCTAGGTCAAGTCTTTGGGCGTATGGCGCGTTGTGGGGTCCGTTATGCTGTTTACGGACTTTATGTACCCTCATGATGTCCCTACCGAGCAGCAGCAGGATCTTGGCGCCTTGTTCTACCGGCCGGATGTGGTTGGCTATTCCTTTGAGGTGGGGGTAATGGAGTGCCACGTCTGGTGTGGGAATCTCATCCCTGTTTGTGGCCATGTGGTTGCACTCGATGAGTGTGGGAAGGGGCATGTTCACTTTGCCGTCTATTGAGCATATGGTGTAGCCATTCACTCTTCTCCCTGTGGTCTCCATTCACCCTGCGCACGTTCTGAGAGTGTAAGGAGAAGCACCGTCTTGTATGTTAAACATGTCGAAGAACTCTGACCTGACCAGCGATCGGTTGCTCTGGTCGTCGAGGATTGCGTACATCCGAATAGCCTTCTCAGGTTGTCCCTGGGGGTGCACTGCGAAAAGGCATATTTTGGAGCAGGACATTTTGTCACCTTCTTTTACGCAAACCTCAGTGCGTTGAGATGTGACGAATGTTGACTCGCCTTCTTCTTTCTCCCCGCCATGCTCCGCTACGGAGGATGGGTTCTTGAGTTGGTGGAGTGTCAGCGCTTCTGGGTGTAACGCTGTCCTGTGCTTGTCACTTTCGCACACTGTGCATTTGATCTCTTCTTTACAGTCCCTGGCTAGGTGAGTCGTGGAACCGCAGCACTTGAAGCAAACCGGAATTCTCCAAGTAACCTCTTGTGTTCCTCGAAGGACTTCATCCTGAACCCAAAGCACTTGTTGAGTGGGTGTGGATTCTTGTGTATGGGACATTCCCTGTTTGGGTCCCTTGGTTCCTTGTCTCCGGCGACCGACTGATCGGGAGTAGTTTGGGTCGTGGGAGGCACGTCCGTGCTGCGGGTCGAGATGGGTGTTTGGGGGTTACCATATCTCGTCGCTGGTCTCTCGTTCCTCAGGCTGCTTGCACTGTATGTGGTTTGCGCACCTAAGAAGAAGCTGGGGTCGTTCCTCGTCCTTGCTGCTTCGCGAATGAAGCTCAAGAAAACTGAGAATGGGGGGTAGACGACTTGTTTCTCCCTTTTGTATTTGGAGCCTTGTGAAATCCATTTTTCTTGGAGGTTGAAGGGTAGCTTCTCCAGGATGGGTCTCACTCCACGAGCTGAATCTAGGACGTTGAGACCTATTAAGGAATGGTCTTTCCTTGCGAACTCCAGTTCTTGCAGCAGGTCTCCGAGCTCTCGGAACTTCGAGTAGTCTTTGGTTGTGATCTTGGGGAAGCTGTCGACTCTTTTGAAGAGCGAATCCTCGACTGCTTCGGGGCTACCGTAGGACTCTTCTAGCCTTTCCCACACTAGGTCAAGACCTACTTGGGGTTGGTGCGCATTTGCCGCCCGCAGTCTATTCGCGTGCTCTCTGGATTCGTTCCCCAGGAACTTGGATAGCAGGTTGAGCTCTTCTCTTGCTGAGAAGTCCAAGCTGTTAATTGCGTCTTTGAACGTGAACTTCCACGTCCGGTAGTTCTCAGGGCGGTCGTCGAAGCAGATGAGTCCTGCTTGCACCAGGTCGCGCCGGATCATATACTTGGCTATGTCTGTCAGGCCTGAGGCGTCGGCGTGTTTGTCCCATTCTGAGGTAGTTGCTGGGAGGGGCCATGCGGTCGCCTCTTCCTTGGCGTGGACGCGTGATGACTGCTGGTCGGTGTGAGGGGCTGTGTTTCTCCGTGTGGGTGTACCTGGATGGCGAGCCCGTTGTAGTGCATCCGTGTGCGCGCTGGCGTGGGGATCACTGTTGCAGCTGTGGCTATCCCAGGCAGCATGTGCCATTGACGGAGCAGCGTCTTCTCCTCGTGGACCTAGCAAGTCTTCGGTGTCTGTGATGTCACTCCCTCCGTGTTGAGATGGTGCGCTGGTGTTTACGCTGAAGAGGCTCCTTACGTAGTCTTCAGTGCGTTGGGCTGGATCCTCTGAGGCAATCCGTCTGTACGGTTGCTCCCCGCCGTCCTGTCTCGCGGCTGCTTCTAGGACTTCAGCTTGGGCTATGGCGGCGGCGGCGGCTTCCTTCTCTTGATTTAGGGCCTCTAGATCCGCGTCCAATTTGGCCTTTCTACGCGCGGCGGCATTGGCAGCAGCGGCGGCATTGGCAGCGGCGGCGGCATTAGCAGCGGCGGCGGCATTGGCAGCTGCGGCGGCATTGGCAGTGGCGGCGGTAGCAGCGGCAGCGGCGTTCCGCTCTTCCTCTTCTATGCGCGCTCTTTCTGCCCATATGGTTGCCTCTCTCTGACCATATTCAGCCCTGGCACGTGCGGCCTCTGCGGTGGCTCGCGCCCTGGTAGCGCTTGCGCTTGCGCTGGACGCGTTGGATTGTGCTGATCTTGCTGACCTTGATGAGTGTCTGGATGTGCTTGAGCGCTGTGACGCGATCTCCAGGAGGAGCCCTTTTCTCTCACTTTGGACGTCCGTGATGGCGGCCTGCACGATGCCGTCACGTTCTAGGTCGATCGCCTTTTGCAGGTCGCGTTCTCGCAGGCTATCTTCCGTGTTAGTTCTTGTTAGATAGGTGAAAAATGCCTGTGACAGTGCTTGATAGCGCGAGTGATCTATCTTCAATTGAGTTATTGCCTGCTCAAGCTGTTGTATATAGTTACTAGCGCCGGCGGCATTGCATATCCCAAGTGTGGTTGTTTCCTAGGCCAACTCTAATTTAGCGCGGTGCGCTTCAATGTCAGTCTCATATTTTTCGGGGGCCTTTTGTGTCAGTGTGACTGTCTGTTTGGGCCTTGCGCCTGCCTGCACCTGTTGCGGTTGCGCGGCGTTCTCTGTGTCTGAGTGATCGCTTTCCTGCGTGATGTCTGGTGAGGCTCTGAGTTCTGCCATGCTGTAGGTGTGTGTAGGCCTTTTGACAGTGCGTGTGGCGTGCGGTCTTTTACCTTGTCAGTGATGGGCGTCTGTCTCAGATGATGCCGAGCAGTGTCCTGCAGCGTGCAGCGTAGGGGTAGCTGTACTCACAGGTGTCTGGTGGCTCTGACCCGTGTCCTGGCGGGTGTCCGGTGGCGTGGCCCTTGATGGCGCTGGCCGTGGGGACGTGCGCAGGGGTAGGTGAGATGGTGGCTCCTCACTATGGGGCTGTGCAGGGGGTGAACTCAGACAGAAAAAGGCAATTAGGTTTTGTGTAGGAAGCACTGTTTGTTGCAAGGCTGCTGGGCAGTGTAGGCTGCTGCTTGTCTGTTAAGGCTGCAGGCTGTGTGCAGTTTGAGCTACTTGGTGCTTCCTTTGTCTGCAGAGACTGCTCTGTTTATCATGGAGTCTGGAGTAGCAGCTCCTGTAAGTGTCTGTAAGGCACACGATATCTTTTCACTATTCTGGAAGCCAGAGGGTCACGTGTAGGATGACTTAGCTCAGATAGTGTCAACTCGCCCTCTTTTCCAAGCACGTCAAGGTCTGTTTCTTTTCTTACTTTATTTGGAGAAAGCAGGGAAAAACAGTCTCTTGTGTAGAGGTGTAGGTCTAAACATCTCTGTGTGTGCTCAGTAGTAAAGGGAGGTGAAAAGATAATCCTGCAGCACCATTACAGGGGTTACAGCAAGGTACTCACTCGTCCAGTGGTGTGGTGGAAAGGAAATGGCAATGTATGCTGGGTAGTAAGATAGTCTGGGGACAGACCATCTGTGGGCAGAGCAGAGGGGGAGAAAGCAGACTAGCCCATTTGAGAGAAAAGCTGGGGCTGCTATGGCAACTCACAGGAGTGTCTGGGGGAGCTACAACATGTAGCAATAATGTTGCATTTCTAATACAGCAAGCTGCTGGGAGAGAGGAAATGGCACTGTATTATCACACAAGCACTGTGTTTGTGTGCAGAGCCAAACACATACAGCTGGCACTAAGAAGCTGGCAAGCAGGGCTGCGAGGAAAAGGGGGGGGGGGGGTGAAACAGAAGTGCAGACAGGGGTATTCCTGTTCCATGACACATGGGGTAAAAGGGTTTTAAGGGTGTGAATCCATCGACATTCACTTTGGAGAAGTTTACGGTCCCAATTACCCGTCCGTGGTCCCCAGGGTATGTGTTCGATCCCTATGAATTTAAGGACAGACGTGTCTCCTTTATGTAAACCGATGATGTGTCTGGCGACCGGTGTATCAGCGTTGTTACGTGTGGAGCCAAGATGCTCACCTTGAATTGCCTGTGCGTCTCTCCTACGCATTGTTTGCCGCACTGACAAATAATTAAGTATATGACTCCAGTCGTGAGGCAGTTTATGACATTTTTGATTTTGTACGTTTTGATTTTTTCAGAATCAGAGAAGACCTTTGTAATTAGCATTGAGGTACGTGCTTTACAGCGTCCGCATGTATAGAAACCACATGGTTTGGGACCAAGCCATGTTTTAGTTGATTTAGCTTGATAGTGGCTATGTACCAAGCGATCCCTTAGGTTTCTGGGTCCGACATACCATATTGGGTGATGGTTTGAGAATCTGTGAAAAATCAATGTCCTGCATGTGCCAATGTTTCTGCAGAATTTGTCTAATTGACCCCTTTTGGTCACTGTACGTGCCTATGAATCTAACTAATTGAGAAAAATAACTCATTATTCAAACGTTAACTATCGTAATATGGGCTTTTGATCATTAACTGAAAAGGAAAGGATAAAGCCTCCCCCCCCCCCCGTATTATAAAACGGGGGCTAGCCATTGAAACCCGCATTGTGCCTAATTAGACAGATAATTTTGGTCTGTGAGATAAAAATATATGACCACATAAATCCTTGTACAGATATTGAAGGACTTTGCTATAAATAAATACCTTTATGATGACACACCTGCATATTTCAAGAAGTATATCCTCTGCTACATTTATAGAGATATAAAACAAATATAGAAATAGATTAAACCCCTACACAGATCTATCCCTAGAAAATTAATGAACAACATTCACATACGAATCTTGTCAAACCTGAACTGTGCACAATTGAAAGAATATTCAAAAGAGTGTTTAGAGAACTCTACATCATATACAATAAAATAAGTGCAATACTTCAATGCACAAAATGCTGACGTTCCCAATCGCCATTGATCCCGGAGGGATTGGGAGTGTCCAACGAAAACATCCCAAACATCTCTCTTTTGTTGAGGAGACTCAATGTCACCTACACGGATGGATAATTTGGCCCTCCACGGACGGATAATTTGGCCCTCCACGGACGGATAATTTGGCCCTCCACGGACGGATAATTTGGCCCTCCACGGACGGATAATTTGGCCCTCCACGGACGGATAATTTGGCCCTCCACGGACGGATAATTTGGCCCTCCACGGACGGATAATTTGGCCCTCCACGGACGGATAATTTGGCCCTCCACGGACGGATAATTTGGCCCTCCACGTACGGATAATTTGGCCCTCCACGGACGGATAATTTGGCCCTCCACGGACGGATAATTTGGCCCTCCACGGACGGATAATTTGGCCCTCCACGGACGGATAATTTGGCATGTTCTATAGCAATACAGTGGAAATTCTGGAGTCCTCCCTGGGGACATTGTAAAAAATGTCTTGACACAGGAAGTTTTAGATCATTATTTTTGATCAGACAAATATGTTCTGACATACAGTACCTTGTTTGAGAGACGTGATCGTCCTTCCTACGCAGCCTTTTGCACAGCCAGAGGAAGGACACTACAATATGCGTATTACAATTCATAAAAGATTTTATGATATAGGGTTTTTTCATTTTCCTCACTTTCAAAAACTTGGTTGGGAAAGCATGGTCACAGCATTTACACGTAGCACGCGTGTAAAAACCTTTAGTAAACGTCTCAGTGAGTGGAAGGAGTTCCGGGTCTAAACGTAAGACTCCCCAATGTTGATGAATTATAAATTTAATTTGTTGGGCCTCGTTATGAGTTCAATGCTTTTAATTATTGCACTCAAGTCTCAGCGAGTAAAGGCTCAGGGAGTAAAGGCTCAGGGAGTAAAGGCTCAGCGAGTAAAGGCTCAGCGAGTAAAGGATCAGAGAGTAAAAGCTCAGTGAGTAAGGCTCAGCGAGTAAAGCTCGGCGAGTAAAGCTCGGCGAGTAAAGGCTCAGCGAGTAAAGGCTCAGCGAGTAAAGGCTCTGCGACTAAAGGTGCGGCGAGTAAAGGCTCAGCGAGTAAAGGCTCAGGGAGTAAAGGCTCAGCGAGTAAAGGCTCAGCGAGTAAAGGCTCTGCGACTAAAGGTGCGGCGAGTAAAGGCTCAGCGAGTAAAGGCTCAGGGAGTAAAGGCTCAGCGAGTAAAGGCTCAGCGAGTAAAGGCTCAGTGAGTAAAGGATCAGAGAGTAAAAGCTCAGTGAGTAAGGCTCAGCGAGTAAAGCTCGGCGAGTAAAGCTCGGCGAGTAAAGGCTCTGCGACTAAAGGTGCGGCGAGTAAAGGCTCAGGGAGTAAAGGCTCAGGGAGTAAAGGCTCAGCGAGTAAAGGCTCAGCGAGTAAAGGATCAGAGAGTAAAAGCTCAGTGAGTAAGGCTCAGCGAGTAAAGCTCGGCGAGTAAAGCTCGGCGAGTAAAGGCTCAGCGAGTAAAGGCTCTGCGACTAAAGGTGCGGCGAGTAAAGGCTCAGCGAGTAAAGGATCAGAGAGTAATGGCTCAGTGAGTAAGGCTCAGCGAGTAAAGGCTCGGCGAGTAAAGGCTCAGCGAGTAAAGGATCAGCGAGTAAAGGATCAGGGAGTAAAGGCTCAGGGAGTAAAGGCTCAGGGAGTAAAGGCTCAGGAAGTAAAGGCTCAGGGAGTAAAGGCTAAGCGAGTAAAGCCTTGGCGAGTAAAGGCTCGGCGAGTTAAGGATCAGGGAGTAAAGGCTCGGTGAGTAAAGGCTCAGCGAGTAAAGGCTCAGCGAGTAAAGGCTCGGCGAGTAAAAGCTCAGCGAGTAAAGGCTCAGCGAGTAAAGGATCAGCGAGTAAAGGATCAGGGAGTGTAACAGGGGAGTAATCCCTGTTCAAGTAATGTGCCTTTAATCTAGCAGTGTGGTGGTTAACTGCTGGTAGTCAATTAATAAACACCACCTGCCTGATTTAGATTGCTTACAAAAGCCTGTCTGTTGAGACAGGAAGTGACTCCTTAGCTCACTTGTGAGCTGAGCTTTGGAGACAGAGCAGAGGTTCTTGAGTCTCCCAGGAGAGACTGACCAAGAGAACACAGATCTCTGGAGCTGACCTGTCTTGAGCTCTGCCAGAAGACACAGCATAGCTGATTTCAAGACACAGGGAAAACTTCTTAACCTGAATGCTGACACACCCTGAGAGAAGGGGGCTGAACCAGGAACTGAGAAGATTTTCCCTCCAAGAAACAGATAAGACTTTCATTCTTAAGAGACTTCTTATATCTGCTTATTTCATGCTATGTGTTTGGGGCTGCGAGACATGCTTAACTAAGGGAGTTGTGACTTGCATAGAATTTCACTAAAACCACTCCCAAGTGAATAGAAGCTTTGTTTCCCCCTTGTTTGGATGGTTTCCTAATGATAAGGAAAAGGCAGAATAAAGCCTCGTTATAATTTCACCTTATAAAGTCTCCAATAAGTGTACCTCTGTGAACGTCCGACTACAGGGAGTAAAGGCTAAGCGAGTAAAGGCTCGGCGAGTAAAGGCTCGGCGAGTAAAGGCTCGGCGAGTACAGGCTCGGTGAGTAAAGGCTCGGGGAGTAAAAGCTCGGCGAGTAAAGGCTCGGCGAGTAAAGGCTCGGCGAGTACAGGCTCGGTGAGTAAAGGCTCGGGGAGTAAAAGCTCGGCGAGTAAAGGCTCGGCGAGTAAAGGCTCGAGGAGTAAAAGCTCAGGGAGTAAAGGCTCAGGGAGTAAAAGCTCAGGGAGTAAAGGCTCGGCGAGTAAAGGCTTTGCGAGTAAAGGCTCGGCGAGTAAAGGCTCTGTGAGTAAAGGCTCAGGGAGTAAAGGCTCGGGGAGTAAAAGCTCAGGGAGTAAAGGCTCGGCGAGTAAAGGCTTTGCGAGTAAAGGCTCGGCGAGTAAAGGCTCTGTGAGTAAAGGCTCAGGGAGTAAAGGCTCGGGGAGTAAAAGCTCGGTGAGTAAAGGCTCAGCGAGTAAAGGCTCGGGGAGTAAAAGCTCTGTGAGTAAAGGCTCAGGGAGTAAAGGCTCGGGGAGTAAAAGCTCGGTGAGTAAAGGCTCAGCGAGTAAAGGCTCGGGGAGTAAAAGCTCAGTGAGTAAAGGCTCAGCGAGTAAAGGCTCGGCGAGTAAAGGCTCAGCGAGTAAAGGCTCGGGGAGTAAAGGCTCGGGGAGTAAAGGCTCGGTGAGTAAAGGCTTGGCGAGTAAAGGCTGGTTAGATCATCACGCAGCAACGTCTGACACCGTGACGATGGACGTCCTGACGCCGACATCCTTTCCTTCAACGAGGACGCCAACTCCAACTGCCCGAACAACTTGCCGGTTGGACTTTTACCTTTTACATCGAGGACTTTGTTGCCGGACAGAGTTTCCAGGCTCTAACTTTGCTCTGAGAGGCTGGTTTTATCCTGATTTTACCCTGCCCACTGCCTGCCAGTAGGTTTTACCCTGCCCACTGCCTGCCAGTAGGTTTTACCCTGCCCACTGCATGCCAGTAGGTTTTACCCTGCCCACTGCCTGCCAGTAGGTTTTACCCTGCCCACTGCATGCCAGTAAGTTTTACCTTGCCCACTGCCTGCCAGTAGGTTTTACCCTGCCCACTGCATGCCAGTAGGTTTTACCCTGCCCACTGCATGCCAGTAGGTTTTACCCTGCCCACTGCCTGCCAGTAGGTTTTACCCTGCCCACTGCCTGCCAGTAGGTTTTACCCTGCCCACTGCATGCCAGTAGGTTTTATCCTGCTCACTGCATGCCAGTAGGTTTTACCCTGCCCACTGCATGCCAGTAGGTTTTACCCTGCCCACTGCATGCCAGTAGGTTTTACCCTGCCCACTGCACGCCAGTAGGTTTTACCCTGCCCACTGCATGCCAGTAGGTTTTACCCTGCCCACTGCATGCCAGTAGGTTTTACCCTGCCCACTGCATGCCAGTAGGTTTTACCCTGCCCACTGCCTGCCAGTAGGTTTTACCCTGCCCACTGCACGCCAGTAGGTTTTCCCCTGCCCACTGCATGCCAGTAGGTTTTACCCTGCCCACTGCATGCCAGTAGGTTTTATCCTGCCCACTGCACGCCAGTAGGTTTTACCCTGCCCACTGCATGCCAGTAGGTTTTACCCTGCCCACTGCCTGCCAGTAGGTTTTATCCTGCCCACTGCATGCCAGTAGGTTTTACCCTGCCCACTGCATGCCAGTAGGTTTTACCCTGCCCACTGCATGCCAGTAGGTTTTACCCTGCCCACTGCATGCCAGTAGGTTTTACCCTGCCCACTGCATGCCAGTAGGTTTTACCCTGCCCACTGCACGCCAGTAGGTTTTCCCCTGCCCACTGCATGCCAGTAGGTTTTACCCTGCCCACTGCATGCCAGTAGGTTTTATCCTGCCCACTGCACGCCAGTAGGTTTTACCCTGCCCACTGCATGCCAGTAGGTTTTACCCTGCCCACTGCCTGCCAGTAGGTTTTATCCTGCCCACTGCACGCCAGTAGGTTTTACCCTGCCCACTGCCTGCCAGTAGGTTTTACCCTGCCCACTGCACGCCAGTAGGTTTTCCCCTGCCCACTGCATGCCAGTAGGTTTTACCCTGCCCACTGCATGCCAGTAGGTTTTATCCTGCCCACTGCACGCCAGTAGGTTTTACCCTGCCCACTGCATGCCAGTAGGTTTTACCCTGCCCACTGCCTGCCAGTAGGTTTTATCCTGCCCACTGCATGCCAGTAGGTTTTACCCTGCCCACTGCATGCCAGTAGGTTTTACCCTGCCCACTGCATGCCAGTAGGTTTTACCCTGCCCACTGCATGCCAGTAGGTTTTATTTGACATTTTCTGGGCACATTGCTTTGAATAAGATTGTGTGGCGTAAGATTGTGAGACTGTAAGCTCCTCGGGTCAGGGACTCCTCTTCCTTAATGTTACTTCTATGTCTGATGCGCTTATTCCCATTAGTGTTATTTATATTATCTGTTATTTATTTGATTACCACGTGTATTACTGCTGTGCAGCGCTATGTACACTAATGGCGCTATATAAATAATGGAAATTAAGCCACTGCAATTTTTTTTTTAATCTAAAAACTTGCTGTGCCGAGATAGCTCGTTGTAAATGATGTTCCAATTCCTCCTCCTTCTCCATCCCCGTGGGCATCTGCGGCACGGCCCGGTTAATGGACACGCAGTCGTTCAGGTCGGGCATGTCTTTGCCGCGGTAGATGGGGAGAGGTAACTGTTAGCAATATGAGAAAAGCCCTCGCTGCTATTCAATACTCTGGCACACTCGATCTGTAAATAAGTAATGGCTGCTTTTAAATACTCTGACTGGGTATCAGCTGCATTGCTGAGGGGAGCGTGGTGAGAACTGAATGTGCTATAATGTATCAATCGGAGTCTGGTGGCAGGCGGAAGGGAAAGGAGGGGCAGGCTGAGGGGGGAGATCGGGGGGTTGGAGTCTGGAAACCTTTCTTACGGGACGGATTAGATATATAGTGCTGGTATCAAATCTATGCTCAAGGGATATTCCTTCTGTTAGGCTGGAGTAAGGGTGAGGTCCCAGTGCGTCCTGTTAGGCTGGAGTAAGGGTGAGGTCCCAGTGCGTTCTGTTAGGCTGGAGTAAGGGTGAGGTCCCAGTGCGTCCTGTTAGGCTGGAGTAAGGGTGAGGTCCAAGTGCGTTCTGTTAGGCTGGAGTTAGGGTGAGGTTCCAGTGTGTCCTGTTAGGCTGGAGTAAGGGTGAGGTCCCAGTGCGTTCTGTTAGGCTGGAGTAAGGGTGAGGCCCCAGTGCGTTCTGTTAGGCTGGAGTAAGGGTGAGGTCCCAGTGCGTTCTGTTAGGCTGGAGTAAGGGTGAGGTCCCAGTGCGTTCTGTTAGGCTGGAGAAAGGGTGAGGTACCAGTGCGTTCTGTTAGGCTGGAGTAAGGGTGAGGTCCCGCTGCATTCTGTTAGGCTGAGTAAGGGTGAGGTCCCAGTGCGTTCTGTTAGGCTGGAGTTAGGGTGAGGTCCCGCTGCGTTCTGTTAGGCTGAGTAAGGGTGAGGTCCCAGTGCATCCTGTTAGGCTGGAGTAAGGGTGAGGTCCCAGTGCGTTCTGTTAGGCTGGAGTAAGGGTGAGGCCCCAGTGCGTTCTGGTAGGCTGGGGTAAGGGTGAGGTCCCAGTGCGTCCTGTTAGGCTGGAGTAAGGGTGAGGTCCCAGTGCGTTCTGTTAGGCTGGAGTAAGGGTGAGGTCCCAGTGCGTCCTGTTAGGCTGGAGTAAGGGTGAGGTCCAAGTGCGTTCTGTTAGGCTGGAGTTAGGGTGAGGTTCCAGTGTGTCCTGTTAGGCTGGAGTAAGGGTGAGGTCCCAGTGCGTTCTGTTAGGCTGGAGTAAGGGTGAGGCCCCAGTGCGTTCTGTTAGGCTGGAGTAAGGGTGAGGTCCCAGTGCGTTCTGTTAGGCTGGTGTAAGGGTGAGGTCCCAGTGCGTTCTGTTAGGCTGGAGTTAGGGTGAGTTCCCGCTGCATTCTGTTAGGCTGAGTAAGGGTGAGGTCCCAGTGCGTTCTGTTAGGCTGGAGTTAGGGTGAGGTCCCGCTGCGTTCTGTTAGGCTGAGTAAGGGTGAGGTCCCAGTGCATCCTGTTAGGCTGGAGTAAGGGTGAGGTCCCAGTGCGTTCTGTTAGGCTGGAGTAAGGGTGAGGCCCCAGTGCGTTCTGGTAGGCTGGGGTAAGGGTGAGGTCCCAGTGCGTTCTGTTAGGCTGGAGTAAGGGTGAGGCCCCAGTGCGTTCTGTTAGGCTGGAGTAAGGGTGAGGTACCAGTGCGTTCTGTTAGGCTGGAGAAAGGGTGAGGTACCAGTGCGTTCTGTTAGGCTGGAGTAAGGGTGAGGTCCCAGTGCGTCCTGTTAGGTAGGAGTAAGGGTGAGGTCCCAGTGCGTTCTGTTAGGCTGGAGTAAGGGTGAGGTCCCAGTGCATCCTGTTAGGCTGGAGTAAGGGTGAGGTCCCAGTGCTTTCTGTTAGGCTGGAGTAAGGGTGAGGTCCCAGTGCGTTCTGTTAGGCTGGAGTAAGGGTGAGGCCCCAGTGCGTTCTGTTAGGCTGGAGTTAGGGTGAGGTCCCAGTACGTCCTGTTAGGCTGGAGTTAGGGTGAGGTCCCAGTGCGTTCTGTTAGGCTGGAGTAAGGGTGAGGTCCCAGTGCGTTCTTTTAGGCTGGAGTAACGGTGAGGTCCCAGTGCGTTCTGTTAGGCTGGAGTAAGGGTGAGGTCCCAGTGCGTTCTGTTAGGCTGGAGTAAGGGTGAGGTCCCAGTGCGTTCTGTTAGGCTGGAGTAAGGGTGAGGCCCCAGTGCGTTCTGTTAGGCTGGAGTAAGGGTGAGGTCCCAGTGCATCCTGTTAGGCTGGAGTAAGGGTGAGGTCCCAGTGCGTTCTTTTAGGCTGGAGTAACGGTGAGGTCCCAGTGCGTTCTGTTAGGCTGGAGTAAGGGTGAGGTCCCAGTGCGTTCTGTTAGGCTGGAGTAAGGGTGAGGTCCCAGTGCGTTCTGTTAGGCTGGAGTAAGGGTGAGGCCCCAGTGCGTTCTGTTAGGCTGGAGTAAGGGTGAGGTCCCAGTGCATCCTGTTAGGCTGGAGTAAGGGTGAGGTCCCAGTGCGTTCTGTTACTGTAGGCTGGAGTAAGGGTGAGGTCCCAGTGTGTTCTGTTAGGCTGGAGTAAGGGTGAGGCCCCAGTGCGTTCTGTTAGGCTGGAGTTAGGGTGAGGTCCCAGTACGTCCTGTTAGGCTGGAGTTAGGGTGAGGTCCCAGTGCGTTCTGTTAAGCTGGAGTAAGGGTGAGGTCCCAGTGCGTTCTGTTAGGCTGGAGTAAGGGTGAGGTCCCAGTGCGTTCTGTTAGGCTGGAGTAAGGGTGAGGTCCCAGTGCGTCCTGTTAGGCTGGAGTTAGGGTGAGGTCCCAGTGCGTTCTGTTAGGCTGGAGTTAGGGTGAGGTCCCAGTACGTTCTGTTAGGCTGGAGTAAGGGTGAGGCTCCAGTGCATTCTGTTAGGCTGGAGTAAGGGTGAGGCCCCAGTGCGTTCTGTTAGGCTGGAGTAAGGGTGAGGTCCCAGTGCGTTCTGTTAGGCTGGAGTTAGGGTGAGGTCCCAGTGCGTACTGTTAGGCTGGAGTAAGGGTGAGGCCCCAGTGCGTTCTGTTAGGCTGGAGTAAGGGTGAGGCCCCACTGCGTTCTGTTAGGCTGGAGTAAGGGTGAGGCCCCAGTGCGTTCTGTTAGGCTGGAGTTAGGGTGAGGTCCCAGTGTGTTCTGTTAGGCTGGAGTAAGGGTGAGGTCCCGCTGCGTTCTGTTAGGCTGGAGTAAGGGTGAGGTCCCAGTTCGTTCAGTTAGGCTGGAGTAAGGGTGAGGCCCCAGTGCGTTCTGTTAGGCTGGAGTAAGGGTGAGGCCCCAGTGCGTTCTGTTAGGCTGGAGTAAGGGTGAGGTACCAGTGCGTTCTGTTAGGCTGGAGAAAGGGTGAGGTACCAGTGCGTTCTGTTAGGCTGGAGTAAGGGTGAGGTCCCTGTGCGTTCTGTTAGGCTGGAGAAAGGGTGAGGCCCCAGTGCGTCCTGTTAGGCTGGAGTAAGGGTGAGGTCCCAGTGCGTTCTGTTAAGCTGGAGTTAGGGTGAGGTCCCAGTGCGCTCTGTTAGGCTGGAGAAAGGGTGAGGCCCCAGTGCGTCCTGTTAGGCTGGAGTAAGGGTGAGGTCCCAGTGCGTTCTGTTAGGCTGGAGTTAGGGTGAGGTCCCAGTGCGCTCTGTTAGGCTGGAGTAAGGGTAAGGCCCCAGTGCGTTCTGGTAGGCTGGAGTAAGGGTGAGGTCCCAGTGCGTTCTTTTAGGCTGGAGTAAGGGTGAGATCCCAATGCGTTCTGTTAAACTGGAGTTAGGGTGAGGTCCCAGTGCGTTCTGTTAGGCTGGAGTTAGGGTGAGGTCCCAGTGCGTCCTGTTAGGCTGGAGTAAGGGTGAGGTCCCAGTGCGTTCTGTTAGGCTGGAGTAAGGGTGAGGTCCCGCTGCGTTCTGTTAGGCTGGAGTAAGGGTGAGGTCCCAGTGCATTCTGCTAGGCTGGAGTAAGGGTGAGGTCCCAGTGCGTTCTGTTAGGCTGGAGTAAGGGTGAGGTCCCAGTGCATTCTGTTAGGCTGGAGTAAGGGTGAGGTCCCAGTGCGTCCTGTTAGACTGGAGTAAGGGTGAGGTCCCAGTGCGTTCTGTTAGGCTGGTGTAAGGGTGAGGTCCCAGTGCGTTCTGTTAGGCTGGAGTAAGGGTGAGGTCCCAGTGCGTTCAGTTAGGCTGGAGTAAGGGTGAGGTCCCAGTGCCTTCTGTTAGGCTGGAGTAAGGGTGAGGTCCCGCTGCGTCCTGTTAGGCTGGAGTAAGTGTGAGGTCCCAGTGCATTCTGTTAGGCTGGAGTAAGGGTGAGGGTCCAGTGCATTCTGTTAGGCTGGAGTAAAGGTGAGGTTCCAGTGCGTTATGTTAGGCTGGAGTAAGGGTGAGGTCCCAGTGCGTTCTGTTAGGCTGGAGTAAGGGTGAGGTTCCAGTGCGTTATGTTAGGCTGGAGTACGGGTGAGGTCCCAGTGCGTTCTGTTAGGCTGGAGTAAGGGTGAGATCCCAGTGCGTTCTGTTAGGCTGGAGTAAGGGTGAGGTCCCAGTGCATTCTGTTAGGCTGGAGTAAGGGTGAGGTCCCAGTGCATTCTGTTAGGCTGGAGTAAGGGTGAGGTCCCGCTGCGTCCTGTTAGGCTGGAGTAAGGGTGAGGTCCCAGTGCGTTCTGTTAGGCTGGAGTAAGGGTGAGGTCCCAGTGCATTCTGTTAGGCTGGAGTTAGGGTGAGGTCACGCTGCGTCCTGTTAGGCTGGAGAAAGGGTGAGGTCCCGCTGCGTTATGTTAGGCTGGAGTAAGGGTGAGGTCCCAGTGCATTCTGTTAGGCTTGAGTACGGGTGAGGTCCCAGTGCGTTCTGTTAGGCTGGAGAAAGGGTGAGGCCCCAGTGCGTTCTGTTAGGCTGGAGTAAGGGTGAGATCCCGCTGCGTTCCGTTAGGCTGGAGTAAATGTGAGGTCCCAGTACCTTCTGTTAGGCAGGAGTAAGGGTGAGGTCCCAGTGCGCTCTGTTAGGCTGGAGTAAGGGTGAGGTCCCAGTGCGTTCTGTTTGACTGGAGTTAGGGTGAGGTCCCAGTGCGTTCTGTTAGGCTGGAGTTAGGGTGAGGTCCCAGTGCGTCCTGTTAGGCTGGAGTTAGGGTGAGGTCCCAATGCGTTCTGTTAGGCTGGAGTAAGGGTGAGGTCCCAGTGCGTTCTGTTAGACTGGAGTTAGGGTGAGGTCCCAGTGCGTTCTGTTAGGCTGGAGTTAGGGTGAGGTCCCAGTGCGTCCTGTTAGGCTAGAGTTAGGGTGAGGTCCCAGTGCTTTCTGTTAGGCTGGAGTAACGGTAAGGTCCCAGTGCGTCCTGTTAGGCTGGAGTAACGGTGAGGTCCCAGTGTGTTCTGTTAGGCTGGAGTTAGGGTGAGGTTCCAGTGCGTTCTGTTAGGCTGGAGTTAGGGTGAGGTCCCAGTGCGTTCTGTTAGGCTGGAGTTAGGGTGAGGTCCCAGTGCGTTCTGTAAGGCTGGAGTAAGGGTGAGGTCCTGCTGTGTTCTGTTAGGCTGGAGTAAGTGTGAGGTCCCAGTGCGTTCTGTTAGGCTGGAGTAAGGGTGAGGTCCCAGTGCGTCCTGTTAGACTGGAGTTAGGGTGAGGTCCCAGTGCGTTCTGTTAGGCTGGAGTAAGGGTGAGGCCCCAGTGCGTTCTGTTAGGCTGGAGTAAGGGTGAGGTCCCAGTGCGTCCTGTTAGACTGGAGTTAGGGTGAGGTCCCAGTGCGTTCTGTTAATCTGGAGTAAGGGTGAAGTCCCAGTGCGTCCTGTTAGGCTGAAGTTAGGGTGAGGTCCCAGTTCGTTCTGTTAGGCTGGAGTTAGGGTGAGGTCCCAGTGCGTTCTGTTAGGCTGGAGTAAGGGTGAGGTCTCAGTGCGTCATGTTAGGCTGGAATAACGGAGAGGTCCCAGTGCATTCTGTTAGGCTGGAGTAAGGGTGAGGCCCCAGTGCGTTCTGTTAGGCTGGAGTAAAGGTGAGATCCCAGTGCATTCTGTTAGGCTGGAGTAAGGGTGAGGTCCCAGTGCGTTCTGTTAGGCTGGAGTAAGGGTGAGATCCCAGTGCGTTCTGTTAGGCTGGAGTTAGGGTGAGGTCCCAGTTCGTTCTGTTAGGCTGGAGTTAGGGTGAGGTCCCAGTGCGTCCTGTTAGGCTGGAGTAAGGGTGAGGTCCCAGTGCATCCTGTAAGGCTGGAGTAAGGGTGAGGTCCCGCTGCGTCCTGTTAGGCTGGAGTAATGGTGAAGTCCCAGTGCGTCCTGTTAGGCTGGAGTAAGGGTGAGGTCCCAGTGCATCCTGTTAGGCTGGAGTAAGGGTGAGGTCCCAGTGCATCCTGTTAGGCTGGAGTAAGGGTGATGTCCCAGTGCGTTCTGTTAGGCTGGAGTAAGGGTGAGGTCCCGCTGCGTTCTGATAGGCTGGAGTAAGGGTGAGGTACCAGTGCGTTCTGTTAGGCTGGAGAAAGGGTGAGGTCCCGCTGCGTTCTGATAGGCTGGAGTAAGGGTGAGGCCCCAGTGCGTCCTGTTAGGCTGGAGTTAGGGTGAGGTCCCAGTGCATCCTGTTAGGCTGGAGTAAGGGTGAGGTACCAGTGCGTTCTGTTAGGCTGGAGTAAGGGTGAGGTCCCAGTGCGTTCTGTTAGGCTGGAGTAAGGGTGAGGTCACAGTGCGTCCTGTTAGGTTGGAGTAAGGGTGAGGTACCAGTGCGTCCTGTTAGGTTGGAGTAAGGGTGAGGTACCAGTGCGTCCTGTTAGGTTGGAGTAAGGGTGAGGTCCCAGTGCGTTCTGTTAGGCTGGAGTAAGGGTGAGGTCACAGTGCGTCCTGTTAGGTTGGAGTAAGGGTGAGGTACCAGTGCGTTCTGTTAGGCTGGAGAAAGGGTGAGGTACCAGTGCGTTCTGTTAGGCTGGAGTAAGGGTGAGGTCCCAGTGCGTCCTGTTAGGTTGGAGTAAGGGTGAGGTCCCAGTGCGTTCTGTTAGGCTGGAGTAAGGGTGAGGTACCAGTGCGTTCTGTTAGGCTGGAGTAAGGGTGAGGTCCCAGTGCGTCCTGTTAGGTTGGAGTAAGGGTGAGGTCCCAGTGCGTTCTGTTAGGCTGGAGTAAGGGTGAGGTCCCAGTGCGTTCTGTTAGGCTGGAGAAAGGGTGAGGTACCAGTGCGTTCTGTTAGGCTGGAGTAAGGGTGAGGTCCCAGTGCGTTCTGTTAGGCTGGAGTAAGGGTGAGGTCCCAGTACGTTCTGTTAGGCTTGAGTAAGGGTGAGGTCCCAGTGCGTCCTGTTAGGTTGGAGTAAGGGTGAGGTACCAGTGCGTCCTGTTAGGTTGGAGTAAGGGTGAGGTCCCAGTGCATCCTGTTAGGCTGGGGTAAAGGTGAGGTCCCAGTGAGTTCTGTTAGGCTGGAGTAAGGGTGAGGTCCCGCTGCATCCTGTTATGCTGGAGTAAGGGTGAGGTCCCAGTGCGTTCTGTTAGGCTGGAGTAAGGCTGAGGTCCCAGTGCATCCTTTTAGGCTGGAGTAAGGGTGAGGTCCCAGTGCGTTCTGTTAGGCTGGGGTAAAGGTGAGGTCCCAGTGTGTCCTGTTAGGCTGGAGTAAGGTTGAGGTCCCAGTGCGTTCTGTTAGGCTGGAGTAAGGGTGAGGTCCCGCTGCGTCCTGTTAGGCTGGAGTAAGGGTGAGGTACAAGTGCGTTCTGTTAGGCTGGAGTTAGACTCTTAGGTCGCTCTGATAAGCTCGCTGCCACATTGTTCGGGTCGGCATGTTCCTACAGATACTGTACTGTAGGTCTGATATTTGTGTAAAAACGCTATTCATAGCAACAGAAAAAGAAGAAAAAGTTCCCGGATAAGGAAGCACGCAAACCCCTAAGCAGTGATGCACATGAGATGGGTAGTGAGGTTATTTAATACTTACCTTTAATAGCAGTCATATTAAAATAAATGCTTGATTCAAATATATGACGATGATCTACAAATAATATATAGTAATAGGGACACTCGGGTCTGTTAGCCCCCTGATCTCCTAAATGTAATGTTCTGTTAGATAGAAAGAATCTACTCTGTGCTAACAATATATATATTTATTTATTTATTTATTTATTTATAAAATATTTTACCAGGAAGTAATACATTGAGAGTTACCTCTCGTTTTCAAGTATGTCCTGGACACAGAGTAAAACAAAATAATACATGGTTACAAATACAGTTACATAAATGAACAAGGTATACATTATATACAAGACATTGCATGCACAGTTAAAGAAAATATATATTATGAGCGTATGAAACAGTTACAGACCAGATTAAAGTGTGAGACAGCCTTAGATTTGAAAGATCTTAAGCTGGTGGTGGATATGAGAGTCTCTGGTAGGTTGTTCCAGTTTTGGGGTGCACGGAAGGAGAAGGAGGAACGTCCGGATACTTTGTTGAGTCTTGGGACCATGAATAGTCTTTTGGAGTCTGATCTCAGGTGATAGGTACTGCATGTGGTAGGGGTGAGGAGCTTGTTCAGGTAGCTGGGTAGCTTGCCCAGAAAGTATTTGAGGGTGAGACAGGAAAGGTGAACTTTGCGCCTAGACTCTAGTGATGACCAATCTAGTTCTTTGAGCATTTCGCAGTGATGTGTGTTGTAGTTGCATTGGAGAACAAAACGACAAATTGAATTGTAGAGGGTGTCAAGTTTGCTAAGGTTGTTTGAGGAGCCGAGCCATAAACTATGTCTCCATAGTCAATAATTGGCATTAGCATCTGCTGTGCAATACGCTTTTTGACCAGGAGACTTAGGGCCTCATGCAGTAAGCGTCGATTAAGTGAAATCGGCAAGTTTACCGATTAGTCATGTTAATGGCGATTTTTCCTCTCCGTATGCAGTAAGTGCCGAATACATTCAAAATGAACCCGAAAACAAATCCGCCCACTCTCACGATGATTATCCGATCACACACAGGTGTATCGGCGTGCGTGGCGGGGTGCTGATAGGTTGCCCAATCACAAATCTTGCTGAATCAGGCGAAACAAGCATGTATTGGATTGCGCGCCATATTTAAAGGCAACGTGTACTGCTAATCATTCTCTGTGTTGTTGGGAGTGAGAGAGAGAGAGACGCACAGAGCTGGCTGATTGAACATTTGCATATTGACGGAGAGACTTGTTGTGTATTGGGTGAGCTTTGTCCATTGTTGTTTTGTTTACATCTTTGTCTTGTTTTATATGTGGAAGTGTTTCGTGTGATTGGCTGTACATTAGTTGTCTGTTTTTTGTGAGTGCTGGAAGTATGCCCGCAAAGCGTGGGAAGAGTGATGCTGGTGGGAGTGGGAGTGCTACTCGTGCGAGTACACGTCGGAGTGAACGTACTGTTCAGGGGAGTGATGTTGCTGGTGCACCGAGTGGTGTTGCTGGGAGTGGGAGTGCTGGTGCTGGGAGTGGGAGTGCTGTTGCTGGGAGTGGGAGTGCTGTTGCTGGGAGTGCTGTTGCTGTGAGTGGGAGTGCTGTTGCTGTGAGTGGGAGTGTTGTTGCTGGGAGTGGGAGTGCTGTTGCTGGGAGTGGGAGTGCTGGTGCTAGGAGTGGGAGTGCTGGTGCTAGGAGTGGGAGTGCTGGTGCTAGGAGTGGGAGTGCTGGTGCTGTGAGTGCTGCTGGTGGCGCAGTTGCTGATGGGGTGGATGGTGGTGGCGTGCTTGCTGGTGGGCAGCTTTTGGAGGCTCTTCCATTGGAAGAAGGAGAGTCCAGTCAGCACCAGCCAAGCTCTGACCCTAAACCTGCTCGGAAGAAACGTGTGGAGAAGCCACGTAATCCTCGCTTCAATGACCAGGAAAATACAGCTCTTGTCACTGGCATTCTGGAGCAATATGACAGTATATATGGACATTTACTAGGTAAGTGTACCTTTACATTTATTATTCAAATACATGTAATCCTAGGTCATCTGAGTTTTGTTCATATGCAAATATGGGTTCAGAATATCTTTCTATGTTAATTAGTCTGGAAACACAGCTTTTTATCATGCCTTACAAGGACAACTAATCACAGGCGGTCAATTTGCCATAACTGCATACAATATGAATGCAACCTTGCTTACATGTATAGGTTTAGTAGTGAATGCTCATGTGCTTCACATATTACACATAAAACAGCATGTTTGCTATCTCTTGGAACAGCTAGCAGTGTAGGAAACTGGTGCTTCTATTATTATTCATTTACCTCATATATTTTATATGTTTTTCAAGGGCGGACAAGTTCAGCAAGCAGAAAAGAAATGTGGGACACAATAGTCATTGGTGTCAATGCGTGTGGGAATCATGTGAGGGACAAGCGGAATTGTCACAAGAGATTTGATGATATTAGGTCCAAATTGAAAAAGAAAATACAACACCAACGCGTGCATGCTACTGGCACTGGAGGTGGGCCGACACCACAACGTCTCATATTAAGTCCATTGGAGGAGCTGCTTCGGGCAAAATTACTTCCCATCGTCGTGGAAGGCTTACCTGGTGACCGTGATATAGGAATTTACCCCTCACAATTTCCACCAGGTGAGAAATATTACTGTACTAGGAGTGTCGTTGCTTACAGTTATTTTGCATAGTTACACTGCTTTTTATACTGTCTTCACAATATAAGCATACCTGCATCTATATATGTATATGTCTGATTCTGTATATATATATATCTCAAAATAGACATATATGTTGTAGTCCTACTAAAAGCAGTAACTAATATAGCACGTGCCATTGCGTGCTCATTTACATGTGAATTCCCAAAATGCATTACAGTGGAAGCAATTGATGGTGGGCGAAGATGGGGAACAACAGGGTAGTACACATGTGTAACACATGTTAATCAGAAATTATTACTAGCTACAGGTACAGAACATAAATATGTAGAATATTATTGTGTATTTTATTTAATTTACTCCGACAAACATGACATTACTGCCTATTTTAAGCATGCATCAAATATATTGCATGCAACGGCCTACAAACATCACTTGCACTAACACATCTATAGTTGTTTATGAAAAGGTCCATTTTTGCTTTAAGTCATATACAGATAGCATAATGAGGCACACGTATCATATTTTATGTCATTGTTTTCATAACTTAAAAACTGCACACGACTATTTAGCTCATCTACCATTGTGTTAAAGCAGCTGCAATTAATATCTCATCACAGCATACACTTCAACAGAGGGGGTGGGGTTCAGCACACACACTAATTACAGCCTCATTTTAGGGTCAACTTAGTTCACACCATTTTCACCTGTTTCAAGTAATTGAAAGGTGTGGCTGATTAGGCTTTTTGGGGAAGGGAATACCGTTCTTACAACCTGACTAGCACAACTGAAGTTAATCACACTCATTTGAAAGCTTCACTTTAGCTACTAAATGCCCCAACAACTCATTACTTATCAAAGCGTACCTCACACATTAGTTCACTCATATCTATAGTTGAACTACTACTATCAACGACACATTATCACACACTGCATGTGTTGTCTTGTTGAGTCACAGCCACATTCAGGTGTGCCACATCTTATATTAATGTACCACACATATCCTCTACCAAAAACAACACTTTTTGCAATATGACCACCTTCATGATAACCATTGTGAATGGTCATCTCATGATAGTTATGTACATTATGATACTGATATCACTACACAACATATGATTTTTATGTACAAATTTTATCTATTTATCCTCACGCATTACTGCAGGAACATAGTATGTTTTATGTTAGGGAACTCAAAAGTTCTAAGTACACAGGCATGTACATTGTTATTACAACTATTTATGTTCACTTTCACACACACATTTTGGGTTAAGGAAATGATGCTGTTAGGTACTCATAAATACAGAACATACAATAACTGTTTGTTCAATATTTACACATGTAAATGTAAAACTTATGTTATTGTTATATATAGTTGCCCCTGAAGGACATGTGTCACCTGAGACTGAACAAGTGTCTTCACCTGGGTCAGCCAGCTCAACACACCTAGAAGGTGAGTGTATCAGTTGGTGGCCATATAATATGTGCTCTTCTATATGTTATGTTGTCATGTTCATTATTTGTTTTGCACATCTTCTTTAAATAGGATTACTTAGTGTCAGTGAAAATGAAGTGTAAGGCAACTTGTATTGTGTTAGTGATGTTAACTATCATGTAGGAGTTGTGAGTTTACAGCAAGTTTTCATTCACTCATATTTCATACTGAGTCCAAACATTATTCTTAAGTCAAGGTAGTTTTTAATGTGAGGTTATAAAACGTATGGAAACATGTTAGTTGTTACTTATGACACAGTACAATTACATAGTAACACAGCAGAGATTAACATGCCATTTAATAATGTGTACATTTATTTGTAGAACATGATGAAGAGGATTTTGATGATGATGATGATGATGATGCCGCCGCCGCCGCCATAGACACACAAATACGAGCAAGTGACCATGAAGAGGTTCCAATTGAAACTGTTTTACCGCCAAAACGTCCAGCAAATACCACATATGATGCAATTGTAGCTTCTGAGGGGAAAATTGTGGAAGCAGAAAATCGTCGCCATTCTGACCTGATGACAGTGCTGGAAAGGATGATTGCACTGCAGGAAGAAACAGTTTCACAATTGGCACATCTCCACAGAGTCTTCATTGAAGTGCCTAAACAGTTGCAAAAAATCAACACCTCATTCGAAGCATTAGTTGTTCAGCAAACACAAGCTAATTACTGGAGAATGACTAATGTACCACAATTCAACACCTCCCAGCCAGGATCTGTTCATGCAGGTCAGTTTTCACCACATTCATCTGATATTCATTCACCAGGCCCAAATGTTACCGGTCAAGTAGCAGACATTGCTGTGCAGGTTCCTGATCACATCCTACCGCTGCCATCTGTACAAATTCAGCAGCAGACACCTACAAAGGAGGCGACAAAAACAAAACAAGACACACATGAAACAGACCAACCATCACTTGTGCAGTGTCTACCAACTTGCTCACATGTGTCAGTGGGCACAAGCCCTGTCCGTGAACAGTCACTACCCAAAAGCCCTGTAGGTGAGTCACTGCCCAAAAGCCCTGTAGGTGAATCGCTGCCCAAAAGCCCTGTAGGTGAATCGCTGCCCAAAAGCCCTGTAGGTGAATCACTGCCCAAAAGCCCTGTAGGTGAGTCACTGGCCACAAGCCCTGTAGGTGAGTCACTGGCCACAAGCCCCGTAGGTGAACAGTCACTGGCCACAAGCCCTGCCCGTGAAGTGCCAGAGGCCACTCAAAGTGGCTCTGTTGTGCCTAAAGTTGGTGGCAAAAGAAAAAGGAAAATTCAAGAGACAACAAGCAGGCCTGTTACTCGCTCGCAAAAGGAACAAAAAAAATAAATGTTATAATTCAGAAAATATGTCTTTGGCCTTGTTTTGTTGACTTCAGATTATCTAATTACTATTGTATGTATGCTGAAGACTGTGTTGTTTCCAAACTTTCAAGTATGTTCTTGTACACGTGAAGTTTTGGAAATGTTAACACTCCTAATTAATGAATAGTGTTATAAATATTTATGTTTTAATCGTCTGTTCAGTAATGGTCCACCAGGAGCCAGTTGCTAAGTTTAGAGAAGCTGCCATTGACTTTGCAGCAAAACATTGCATTTGGGTGTGTTAATTGATGTAATCATTGCATGTGCATATTATTTTCATGCAATTATAAAAGCACCTATTTAACTGCAAACATCTTTCTTGTACGTGTACAGCAGGATTTTGTGTTAAATATTACTTACCTTTGGTGGCCATTGTAATGTTGTCCTTTAATCATTTATGTGTTCTTGTTTCAAGAACATCTCTGAATTGATACTAATATATATGTAGTATGTATTGATATATGCACACACACACACACACAGACACACACTGTGTGTGTGTGTGTGTGTGTATATATATAGTACTATCTAAACTGGTATAGATGTATTTACAAAAAACATACACTTCATGCTTCCTTGTGAAAACACACTATTTTAATAATACAGGCCTAATGTTTGACAACTATACTAAGTGTGAGCCTCTAACATTATTGGGTGCAAACAAATGTTTATTACTTAATTCACTCATGTTTATCACCATTTAAATAGGTTTCATACAAGGCTTACTTACTGCCATCAATATGTTGTGTGTACTCCTGCAATATAAAAAAAAAAAAAAAGATACATTATATATATATATATATATATATATATATATATATACATATACATATATACACACACACACACACACACACACACACACACACACACACACACACTATACATATAGTACAATATACACTTTATATATATATATATATATTTATGAGAGAGATATATTTATATATATATAGATACACACGTATTTAAACTCATGCAGACAGGTAGTTAACCAGAATTTCAAATACACACAGAAATGTATGTGGGAAAAAAACATTTCATTTTGCAGGTGTGTGTATTTACTGATATGGCTGTCTAAGCACTATTTTCACACAGTGCTCTTTGTTATTTTTCTAGAAAACTCAATGTTACTGAAATAAGTGTAGGAATGTTTTCACAAACGAGATAAAAAAATGATACATGTTTTTCCCACATTCGCCTATCACTAACCACAAAACTTAAACCAATTAAAAGGACACATCCAATTGGCGTTTGAAACAAGGAGTAAAAGTAGTTACTTTTGTTGACCTTGAAAACGAAACACAGGAATTTGTTAGCCATTGAGAAGAATCATTTTGATGAGCAAAGAAGACAGAACTGCACACATCTTTTGTGCTACTCTGACATGGCTGATGAATTCGTTAACAATATGAATCCCCTCTTAGGTTATAAGTACATGGTTTCAGAAGCAATTTTAAACAGTCGCGGACACAAAGCAAGCACACGCCAAATCTATGATTTGATTCGAGCTAAATATCCTTATTACCAAGACCGTAGGCATGCGCGGAATTTTAATTCCTCAATAAGATTCACTTTATCAACTAATGACTTTTTTGAACGTGTGCAGGATAAGCTAGAATACACCTATGGTTTCTGGAAGATTGCAAAGGAAAAGCATTTTACCCTGAAAGAGGGCACATATATTGTTGTGAAAGGCATATTTATTCCTAATGCCAATAGCAATGGATCCGCTACTACTGTTCCGTGTGAATCGATACCTGCTGCAATATCTGCACCCTCCATTCCTGAAACCCACATTGTACAACAACAAAACTACTATGATTATGTACCAAGCCTTTCAGCTGAAAATGCATTGGAATGGGAACCAGAAGAAATGAACCTACCTCCCGACCAATTGTTTGAAGAAAGCAGTGGCGATTCCTATGAGCGCTTCATGGAGGAGATGTGTGTCATACTGGATTCAGCGGATGGGTCAAGCGTGGATGAAAATGCCTTGCATTTCTGGAGCGACCAGTTGCAGCCAGACGAACAGTTAATTCTAGAAGAATGGTAAATATAACAACCGTTATGCGTTGACTGTGCGTTTAAATGTTTTTTTTTTTTTAACCACCATTTTCCCTTTCAATGCGTGGATACAGCGTAACATTGCAGACTGCATAACATGTAGCGATCACAAAGAAATTGTTGCCGAATACAATATAGTATAACCTGAAAGAGTAGTACACATTGCTGACGGAATAAATATACGTACTTTCCTATCCCTTTAACCATATTAGCAACATTTTAACATAACTCTAACACATACCTGTTTTGTTATCATGCAACATTTAAAAGCGGGTCCACCACGTATGACGTGGGACCCTTGTCATGGGCCAAGGCGTCCTTAAAAAGGATTACGGATGTAAGTCCCGCCCCCAAGCGACGTGCGCGCCTCAAAGCCTATTGGCTGTCATGTTTTGTTATAGTAACGGTAACTGCAGTGTGTCATGTGTGCGGCTTAGTGTTTGTAGGCGCCAACTGGGCGTTAGCTGAATGTTAATTGAGTGGGAGGAGTGTTAGCGTGCGTTTCACGCTGGTTTAACATGACGTCACACGTATTGCATTTGCGCATTGTGTTATCGGCCGTCCTTTCTGTCCAAACACGTCTGTTTAAAAAGAATACAGATGTACTCGTTTAGAACGAATGTAGTTTCGTATTCATTGTATTTGAAATAAAGATTTTATGTTTAATGGTATTTTCAAGATGTATTGAACGCACAACGTACGCTTTGTTTTGCGCATGCGCTAACAGTTAGTGCAGCCAAGCGTGAAGTGCGTGCGCACACTAAGATGTGCGCGCACATTTTTCAGTATACAGGCAACGTTCACATCATATACATAGTTATGCCTGCTACAAATTGAAAGAAACATTACATACTGATGTACACTTGTACTTCTAACATATAAGTGAGTGACGTGTGTATGTACACAATCATATAGAGCTGTGTAATGCGTTGTCACGGATACATATATAGTAAGGTGCCATCTTTGACCATCATGTGTTTGCTGTATTTCAGAGATGTCGGGGAAGATACAATCGGATCAATGTATGATTTCAGAAGAGTCTACCTTTATATGAGATGATTGTGAGGAGGAGCCACCGACTACTATACTACATATGGAACTAATTTTATATTGCTTGCAGCGCTTATTAACAAACAATTAAAAATGTGATACCCTTATGCCTATATTGCATAAGCACTTAATTAACATAATGATGTTGCAAAATAGTGCCTCATGAATTTTTATTGAGTGTTCTTTAATGACTACTATCATTTTATGGCATGGTGTGTTTTATATATAACAACCATTCCCACTCTGCTAACACATTTGTGTATTCTATTGTGTAATGGAACGTATGACTGTCGAAACTATGTACTGCACCGACACACTTTATTCGAGCAAATACCCGGTATGTACCTGGCAGATACCTGGAATGCGCCGCTCCTCACCTCTAACAAGCCCCGTTGCGTTTGCCTTCCCAGCCTGGGTTCATGCCTGGCTGATGGGCGGCTGATCTGTTAAATGATAATGATTAGGATTTAATAGGCTGCAATGCTTCGCGTGTCTACCAGATGGCATAAATTCATGAATTGTAATGCAGTATATATATATATACTGTGCAGTATTGCAGCCAGCGGGAATAAAATGCTTCAATCCCTGCCTGGAAAATAACCCAATGCACTCGGGCAGAAAACAGCCACAAACCTCAATACACCCGGGTATACCCGAATTCGTGGGACTAGCCCAGCTCGAATAAAGTGTGTCGCCAGTGTAACAATAATAATAAGAATAAGAATAATTATAATATGAGCATGTTCATGTATAGCGCTGCTAGTTGTACACAGCGCTTTACAGACACATTTTTCAGGCTGAGGTCCCTGGCCCGTGGAACTTACAATTTATTTTTTGCCGCCTGAGGCACAGGGAGATAAAGTGACTTGCCCAAGGTCACAAGGAGCCGACACCGGGAATTGAACCAGACTCCCCTGCTTCAAACTCTCAGTGCCAGTGTGTGTCTTTACTCACTGAGCCACTCCTTCTCCCAATGTAAAGGACACTTACAACCAACTAGCCATTTATTGTTAAAAAATCTCTTGTTACATGGGTATGTTGATAAAATGGTTTGGGACTGTAGCAAATAATGTTATTGGCCAGATGTTGTGGTCCCCTACAATGCATGAAGTTCTGAATATGACATCAACATCATGTAATGAAGTACGTTTCTGTGTATATTTCATTAACCTAACTAACTATAGTTTACTGTGTTTATTAAACGTTATAAAAATACATAGTATAGTCAATATGATGATATAAGCTACCATAATAAAGCTGGTGTTATCATTTGTCGGTGTTATACATGGATCCTACACAAATTGATACAGACACAAACAGTTGTCTTACAAAGTGTGTCTATGCTAATGTGCACGTGATTGACGTTACAATTGTGAAAATACTTGATAATTATCATCATGATAATGATGAAGTGACGTGATTTATATTCCAAAAATATTACCAACATTGTCATATTGGTAAATTATAAATGCTAAATGACAGTAACATTAGCGACAAATTTGTCTTCTCTGTTAACAGTTTAACACTTGGTACATGTAGGACACATCCACACACGTGTGACTTATACATACACATGTCACAAATTTAAATTAATGTTGACTATTAATTCCTAGCATTACAAAACACCAACATTGCTAAATATAAGATGTAGTACGCATTGTTGTGATTGCAGGCATTCATGCATGGAGTTTTATGATCAGTCAATTTCATCCGTGATGAATGATCTCCCGTAAGTAAAGAAATAACTACAGTTATCCCCTTGTCTCCAAACACCTCTATATTACATTAATGGAATTTATAAGGAAACATACATAAAATGTGATGAAATGGGAGTAATCATTTTCTAATACAATGCACATGAAAGCTCAAGAGTAGCTAAATGCATATACATGATACAGAAAGTACATATATGTAACATTTGTGTTTAAACCAATATGTTGGGTTTTTACTACAAATAATTATAGGAAGATTGATGTAGGCACATCTTATGAGAGATGTCAGCAAATATACATACCATGATCAGTCATACTGGAGATATACCTATAATGCAAAGGAACAATATATAAATTGCAAACATTGACATGCCATCTTCAGTACCGTAAACAACACAGCAAAGTGTGTATTTGGTGTTAAATGTGCAACACCATGTATATTTCATGACATTCAAAATGTAAATCAGGCTGGTGTACACATCATATGGATGTACATGTTACACTGCACCAATAACATTGTATGTAAGCATACTAGAAGCATGAATGAGTATGGGCATAATATGTGTATTGTGTTAGCATAAGGAACAACACAATGCTAAAATATTAGTGCTTTGTTACCCCAGTTGTATTCACATACACACAACTAAAGTAAAATTGAAGAGGGATTATATAACCTGTGCAACAATAACATACCGGTGCCACATCCCTTTGTGCACACAGCAGAGAGAAGAAAGGTGTGCAACCCATATTCATCTGTGTCCTACCAGAAGGGTATATAAAAAAACATTATTGTTAAGATAACATAATGTAAGTATAAAAGTATAACTTGGAACATATATGTTTTTACTTACAAGAAAAAAATGAATTGATGAGATTCTGGCGTGTCTGGCCACCACTGGCTGTTTGTTCATTTTCAGCAGCTACAGTAGCGACATACTTTATCGCACTAAATGCCGGCGGCATGCCGGGATCTACCCCAGCTGCCGCCAGTAATAACCGCGCACCGCCGCGTTTCCCACACGCACCCCCCCTCCACCTCGCGAGCAATTTACTCTCCTTCCGGACCCCGAGCCCGGCTTCTGCTCTGCCCCTCTGCTTCCCCGCACCCCCGCTTACCTTAATTTGATGTCCAGGGGTGTCGGGGAAGCCTGGGGAAGCCGGGGAAGACGGGGAAGACGGGCGCGCATGTGACTGTGACGTCACAGTGCGCCGCCACGCGCCGCGGCTACCCGCTTCCCAGCCTCATACAGCCAGCGGCATTTGCTCGAATAAGAGCTGCCGCTGCTGTACATGGGTGGGATGCTCGTCTACCACAGGCTCAGCTAGGTCTGACTGTACATTGTGCCTGAGTGCAACATTGTGCAAAATGCAACAGGCAAGGATAATATCAGACACTTTTTGAGGCTTGTATAGAAGAGCCCCACCAGTTCTGTCCAGACACCTAAATCTGGTCTTGAGTAGGCCAAATGTCCTCTCTATAACAGATCTTGTAGATATATGGGCTGCATTGTACCTCTCCTCTGCTTCAGTTTGAGGGTTTAGCACCGGAGTCAAGAGCCACGGCCTAATTCCGTATCCTGAGTCACCTATAATGAATGGAGCACACATAAGCTGACATTAGTGATCAAATTGTACAATGCCAACATTCCTAAATAAAAATGTGTTTTGTGTTATAACATGTAAATGTGTACTCACCCAGCAGCCAACCATGTTCAAAATGTCCCTCTTCGAACGCATGGAAGACTGAAGAGTTCCTCAGGATGAAGAAATCGTGACTGGAACCAGGGAATTTGGGTACCACATGCATTATCCTCATCGTGGCATCACATACCACCTGTACATTGAGTGAATGGTAGTGCTTACGATTGCGGTACACATGCTCACTCTGACTAGGTGCAATCAAAGCAACATGTGTGCAATCGATTGCACCCAGCACACATGGTATCCCTGCTATATTATAAAAGCCAGTCCTGACTTCCAGCCACTCTGTCGCCTCTGTAGGAAAATGAATATAATTCCTAGCGCGTCTATTGAGTGCATAGAGAAACTGGGTCAAGGCCCGCGAGAATGTAGATTGCGAGACCCCGCCCACTATGCCCACAGTTGTCTGGTATGACGCGGAAGCAAGATAATGTAATGAGCACAGCATTTTAACAAGCCCAGGGACTGCACGACCTCTGGCTGTGAAAAAATCTAAATCTCCCCTTATCTCCTGATAAAGAGCTAAGATTGCTGCTGAACTCAAACGATAGCGACTTACAATCTCCTCCTCACTCATCCCATCTAACAGGGTTCTCTCCCTGTACAGACGCGGACGAGGCACAACTTGTCTCCTCTGTCTTCTCCTCTGATCTCCTGTCCCTCTCCCTGTCTCTGTCGTATCCGCGTGACTGTCCCTGTCACTGTCACTGTCCCTCGGTGTGTCCCTCCCTTGCCCTATATGATTGTCTTCATCATCAAGCATGTCATAGAAAAGAATGTTCCTCCGTCTCCTAAACAATCTCAACATTTTGAAATGAGTAGCTGTGAATGATCAGGTAATGGGCGTCCTTTAAATAGGTATGTGATGATGTCAGGTGACATAGTAAAATGCAAGGTGTTACATTAACATAATAAAGTACTTCTGTGGCAAGCTGTGTGCAGTTCTTGTTATAAGTATTTGTTGTGTGTATTCTGCAGGGAATGATGATATTTGGCAATGATGTGACGTGAACCTTTGTAGAAACATTGCTTGCAAATAAATAGTTGCATGTGCAATGCATGTAACACTTGTGAACGCAACAGTCAGTCATGTAATTAGGCAAAAAGGCTGAGATTGACGTGGGAAAAGTTTTGTGTAACATGTGTAATTAGGCATGTTATTGTGACATGTTGACAACAATGAATAGTCGTGTGCATATGCATGCATTTCTGTAAGGAGGATAGTTGGTATAGAATGAGTTAACAAGGTGTCCCAATGCTGAATTACTGTACATGTGTGTATAAGTTAGGTTGAAGTGCTTGTAATGCTACGGTTACAATGTAAACATGCAATGTGATTGAGCGTCCAATAAGTGACGTCATGAAAATAGGGAGGACCCAAAACTATATGTAAACATGAGAAGACAGATGTACATGAACGTTTAAAGATGCGTGTCACATTACAAGCATTGTGTAATGTAAAGGAAGATGAATATACTGTGTATGTGTGACATGTGTGACATGTGTAACATCATGTAAATAATTGTCGCTCAGTTCAGTAAAATGTGTGATATGATGTGAGGTTCTCCTTTAAGAGTTGAGTATAGTATTTTCCCTTGGCACATCATCACATGATGAGTAATGTGACCCGCAAATGCTGCAAACATGTAAAAGTATAATGTTATGCAAATAATACACGTCAGCTGTGACACAATGCAGGGAATGCCCCCACACTGTAATGCAAATGACGTTTGTATTGTGAGCAATGAAACGTAAACAGTACTATACTGTTATACGTCCCCGCTCCATTGACTCCATTGATGTACAGAAGTTTTTTTTTTCTAAGTGCCGTTGCGGCAGCCTTAGCGATCGTTCTCCCCTCCAAACTGCCAACTTTAGTTGGCGGGAGAAATTGGCCATAACATCTCAATTTCGTAGTGCCGATCAGGCCCGATAAGCTGTTTTTTTTTGTTGAATCCAGCCGATTTAAAAAAGTGGCGATAAGTGGCGAAAACAGGCTTATCGGCAGCCGACTGGCCATAACAAAATAATCGGCTCCGAAACCTGGCGAAATCAAGCACTTATCGGCGCTTACTGAATCTCAAACCCAATTTTGCCTATAAAATGGCGATAATTCCCTTATCAACGCTTACTGCATGAGGCCCTTAGGGAGGATTTGTTCCTGTAAAGTACCCCTAGTTTGGCATAGGTCTTGGTTGTCAGGGTATCAATGTGCATCCCGAATGTTAAGTGGGAGTCAAACCATAAGCCCAGGTATTTAAAACTAGTGACAGGTGTTAGGGTGGTTTTAGCGTTGTTCTAATCAGGAGCTCAGTCACTGGAAGCTTTACAAATGTAGTCTTGGTCCCAAATACCATTGTTACAGTCTTGTCAGTGTTTAAAAACAGTTTGTTTTGGGAAATCCAGTTTTCGAGTCTCAAAAAGTCAGACTGAAGTATGTGTTGAAGGTCAGAGAGGCTATGGCTGTGTACATACAGGATTGTGTCATCTGCATACATGTGTATTGAGGCTTCCTTACAAGCTGTGGGAAGATCATTAATGAACACTGAGAAGAGTAGGGGCCCCAGAACAGAGCCTTGCGGGACACCACAGTTGATATCCAGGGGGTTGGAGTTAGAGCCTGAGATGGACACATGTTGGGATCTTCCTGATAGGTAGGACTGAAACCAGTTTAAAGCATGTTTCCCTATTCCAGAGCTCTGGAGTTTGTTAAGCAGGATAGCATGATCAACTGTGTCAAAAGCCTTTGCAAAATCTAGGAATACTGCACCAGTGAGTTGTCCCCGTTCCATTCCACACTGGATTTCATTGCAACCTTTTAGCAGGGTAGTTACGGTGGAGTGTTTGGGACGAAACCCAGACTGGAATTGGCTAGGGAAATTTGTCTTGGTGTAGAAGTCGCTTAATTGGGAGTGGACACATTTTTCCATAACTTTGGATAGAATTGGGAGAAGTGAGATTGGCCTGTAGTTTGAGACAGTGTTTTTGTCCCCACTTTTGAAGATTGGGACAACTCTGGCAGTTTTCCAGGTCTTAGGGATATAGCCTGCAGACAGGATAGAGTTGACTATGGACGCAATTGGTTTGGCAATGGCTGGGGCACCAAGTCGTAGGAACCTAGATTGTAGTAAGTCGGGTCCACATTGGCTGCTTAGTTTTAGTTTGAGGAGCGCTTGTATAATCTCCTCTTCAGATACTGGGCTAAATTGAAAATTGTGGGCAGTCTTGGGAGGAGTGTACTCCCAGGATGAGATTCAGGTTTGGGGTTTGTGCTGCGTTTCGCTAATAAGTTAGTGGCACACCCCACAAAGTAATCATTGAATGCATTTGCAATGTCAGTGGGGTTTGTCAGAGTAATATCCCCCTTAGTGATATTACTTGGTTGTTGATGGTTAGGAGCCTGGAATATATTGTTGATAACCTTCCAGAAGTTAGCTGGGTTTGATGTATTTTGGTGGAGATTGTCAGAGTAATATTGTGCTTTTGCATGCCTTGTTTGCCTTGTGCACATGTTCCGCATGCATCTGTAGTGATTGAGATCCTTGGTAGTGCCAGTTACTTTGTAACTTTTCCACAAGGCATCCCTGAACTGGTAGAGTGCTATAAGGTCAGGTGTAACCCATGGAAGGTGGGCCCCCCGTACCGTTATTTTGCTTAGTGGAGCATGGGTATCGCAGAGTTTTAAGAACTCGGATTGGAAATAGTCGAGCGCAGAATCAGGGTCGGGAATTAAATCGATTCTGTGCCATGGGCAGTTGGTAAGGTCATCCAGAAACTGTTGTGGGTTAAAGTTTTTAAATGTTCTAGTGAGGAGAACTTTAGGGCTTGAATGGGGCGGTTTAATTTTCCTTACACAGTATACTATTGCATGGTCACTGAAAATATCAGGAAGGATGCCAGAGGATTGGATTCTGCTGGGGTTTGAGGAGAGAATCCAGTCTAGCAAGGAATGGTTATGCGATTTCAGGTTTATCCGTGTGGGTTGGGAAATGAGTTGCGATAGGTTAAGTGACTTGAGTTGTATCTGGATTTTGTGGTTTTTAGGGTCAAGCCAATTGAAGTTGAAATCCCCAAGAACTAGCAGCTCTCTCTTCTCATTCAGAGAGGAAATGGAGCCAAGAAACTGGGTGATATCAGTCAGAGATTGTAGTGGGGCTTTAGGGGGGCGGTAGATACCAGCAAGCAAGATGGGCTTAGAAAAGGGGAGGCAGATTTTGCCAACTAGAGTTTCAAAAGAGGGTGGACTTGGTATATATAAAAGAAACAAGAAAAAAGAAGCCCAAATAGTAGCATTCTGGTATACCGTTGGCAATATCAAAATATTTATTTATTAGGTGTCACAAAAAAAGAATAAAAGATAACACAGAAATTTAAAAACACGGCATAGATCACTAAAGACAATATGCTGACTGAAGTGCCTAACATAACAAGTAAGAACACTGAAAGAAGCCAGGGATTAGATGACAAATATCCCTAGCGTATGTACATATTCCAGAGGAACTGCTGTTGAATTTCTATGGACACAGTTTCCTTAGGAGAAAAAACAGACAGTGCTACTCTTGAGCAGGCTTGTAAGTTGTGAGAGTGTACCCCCTCCACATATAAAGTGTCAGGAGGGGCTGGAACCTACGTAGCTGAAATCCTAACAAGGATATAACGTCTCTCAAACACTGTAGGACTTATGGTTGTGAGAAACAGTGAACACAAATGACAACCTCAATAGCAATATGAAAAAGTCACAGTCCTGTTTGAAAAACAAGCAAGATGTGAGCTAGATTCAGGTTCAAATACACACAATACTGGGCATATGAGCACAAAACAGTTCTGCAAGCATGTATGAAACGTTCAAAGGCACATAAGGCAGCAGCGTCAGTAGGTATAATTACGTGTCCCAAGAGGGTGAAGAGACCAGGGGATCCTGCCCACTTCACCCACTCCCACGCGTTTCGGCACAACGCCTTCAACTGGGAGTGGTGGGGTAGGCAGGGTAGTATGCACTATTAAAAAGGAGGATTTTTGCGCCAAACAGATGATACACAGCTGATAAATACAGCCTTAAAAACTCTTCTTGTTTACGCATTTTCCTAACATCTCTACCTTGGAGGACATTGATGTTGATTACACTCACTGGAATACACAAGAGACAGCTGCCTTACGGGATTTAAATTCTCTCCTCGATGATCAGGGGGTACAGCAGATAGAAGAAAAAGAGATCCTCTCTAAATTGAAACCACAATCGGTTTTCTGTCCACCCGGGCAGACCTGTCCGCAAGTTGAGATGTTTTCCAAATTGGTGACCGAAGATTTTAAGAATATTCAGAATATTCATGTGCAGATGGGCGACACCAATCTCACCCGGGCGGAGGTGATGGCAATCAAAGAGCTCCAGGACCTGAAGGAGGATGTCATTAAACCCAGCGACAAAGGTAGAAATGTTGTCATCTGGCCCAAGGTGATGTATGAACGTGAGGCTATGAAACAACTAAAAGAGGTAAATTGTTACACTGAACTTACTTGTGACCCCACTATCAGATTCAAGACTGAGCTGGACCTTATTTTACGGACAGCAGTTTTGGATCAGGTCATTACTCAGTGCTACAGTCAGGCTCTTATCTCCAGATTCCCTAGGGTACCCATTTTTTACCTTGTGCCAAAGGTACATAAAAGCCTCTCCAATCCCCCAGGGAGACCCATCGTTTCTGGCATAGGGGGGTTGTGCGAACCCATCTGCAGATTTATTGATTCTTTTTTGCATTTTTCAGTGGATACATTGCCATCGTATATCAGAGATACGATGGATGTGTTATCTCGCTTGGACCACATCATGGTTGATGAGGACACTATCCTCGCAACCTGTGATGTGGAATCCCTTTATACATGCATTAAACACACTGATGGACTGCAAGCCACTACATTTTATCTATCGAATGCAAAATGTCTCCACTGAACTCACACATCTTATTTTGAATTTATTACAGTTTATTCTTACACATAACTATTTTATTTTCAAAAACAAATATTTTTTACAGAAAAGAGGAACTGCGATGGGTGCCACTTGCACACCCTCCTGTTCCAACCTTTTCCTGGGTTGGTGGGAGAGTGAGGTGGTGTTCTCTGAGGATCATCTTATTTACACACAGTGTGTATCGTTGTGGTTGAGGTACATCGATGATATTCTCATCCTCTGGCAGGGTACTGCCACGGGGTTTGCGGAGTTCGCCGATGTCCTCAACCGCAACGATTTCAACATTAAATTGTCTTTCTAATGCAGCTCTACAAGGGTTGAATTCCTGGATCTCTACATCAGTGTCGTGTCTGATGGCTGTCTTCTTACAGATATTTTTTGTAAGGGGACCACCACCAATTCTATCCTTCACGCCACCAACATTCAACCAAGGCATCAGATTAGAGGTATCCCCACTAGCGAATTGTTACGACTCAAATGCAATGTATCTACTGACTTAGTTTTTCTTAAAAGAGCAGAGGAGATGAAAAATAGATTTTACCAACATGGCTACAGTCGTCAGTGTGTCAAGAAAGGTTTTCAGGGGGGTCTCAGAACACCTAGGGATTCTCTCCTGCAACCTAAAATTAAAACATCTACTACCAAACAAATCAGGTGGTACCCAAATCATTGGTAACCACAATAAACAGTGGTCTGTGTTACGTGATGTACTACAGACTCACTGGGGTGTACTGATGACTGACCCTGACCTACAACCAGTTTTGGGAAACAGAATGAATATGTCCAGTCGAAAATCTCCTAATTTAAAGGATAAACTGGTCAATAGTCATTTTTTTTGTAACACCACTGAGACATTCTTATCCACCTTTAATAAAAAAGGCTTCTACAAGTGCATGAACTGCTCTGCGTGCAGGTTCATGCATCAAGCTGATGTGTTTTCTAATTGCTCTGGAACTCAAACATTTTGAATGAAGGACTTCCTTGGGAGTTATTTATTGTATCACTTGTCCATGTGGCCTTCCCTATATTGGGATGACCACACGCGAATTCAGGTTTCGAGTTCTTGAGCATACGAGAAACATCAAGAATGCAACGAGGGATTTAGAAGGTTTCAAAAAAATCACCTCCATAGCCAGACATTTCCTCTTGAAACTGGTCAGACTACACCATGTTAAAAGCCTTTGCAATTGAAAAAGTCACCTTAGGAATTTGGGGTGGAGACCTAGAGAAGGTTATCCTTGCCTATTGCCATGTATGTGTTAGGCTATATAGGATAGGGAGAGCAAAACAGTGCACTGCCAGGGAGCCAGGTGGTGTAGATAAAAAGGTCTATTTATTCAGCTTTACTTTACAAAAAACATACCCCCAGGGGGAGAAACCAGTATCTCCTATGCGTTTCGGACCATGGGGGTCCTTTACCCCCATGGTCCGAAACGCGTAGGAGGTACTGGTTTCTCCCCCTGGGGGTATGTTTTTTGTAAAGTAAAGCTAAATAAATAGACCTTTTTATCTACACCACCTGGCTCCCTGGCAGTGCACTGTTTTGCTCTTTTTCTATCTACTGGACTTTAATCAACGGATCTGCACGCCTGTATAAGGACTATGACGGACTCTGGGCTACAGTTGGAGTGGGTAAGAGTTCATTATATTTAAATATGTGTGATTATCATACATGAGTACAATTTTGACACTGTTTGTCTCAAATGAGGAATCACTAGAGTATCTTATAGGTACAATAGTTGGTCACCTTCAGGAGACTTATGTGTTTAGGTCACTCACATATCACATTTCTCAGTTAACCCACTCCACGTCTGTGTCCGCCCACCAGTCCTGTTCATTATGTAAGCTTAACCTTTTGGAAAAACTTCCACTGACTTTGGAGCACCCATTCCTTTCCATATCTATATAGGATAGGAGCCTTAGAGGCTCCATCAGCAGTGAGCATGGGTCGTCTGTTTCAGACTCTATCCTGCTATGTGCATATCCCCATATTTCACCATCTCCCAAAGATCCATAAATCTCTGGTTGACCCTCCTGGTCGACCAATAATTTCGAGTATTGGATCTTTGGGAGATGGTTTATCTAGATACATTGATATCTTTCTACAGCCATTGGTCCACAAATTTCCGTCATACCTTCGGGACTCCACTGACTTACTTAATTCACTTTCAGATTTCACATGGTTTTCTAATTTATTTTGGGTTACTTTAGATGTCACATCCCTCTATACAATTATTGATCACACACATGGTATCACGGCAGTTCAACATTTTCTTAATAATTCACCTTTATCACTTGCACAATCCACTTTTATTATAGAATCTATACTATTTTTATTAACACATAACTATTTTCTATTTGATTCACAATTTTATTTACAGACACGCGGCACAGCAATGGGCACTTCATTCGCACCATCTTATGCAAATTTATTCATGGGTTATTGGGAGTTCACTCACATTTATAGTCACGTTAATCCCTTTCGTAATAATATTATTTTTTATCGCAGATTTATAGACGATCTGTTTATGATTTGGGAAGGTGATACAAGGTCACTGACGGAATTTGTGGACCACCTAAATAGTAATGATTACAACTTAAATTTTACATTTTCATTTGATGCTCAAAAAATTGAATATCTGGATTTGTCATTATTCATTGATTCTAATCAGCATATTCAATCAGATGTGTTCAGAAAAACTAATTCAAGGAACACATTTCTTAAGGCGGACAGTGGACATCCTAAGCCTTTGATTAGAGGCATCCCAAAAGCGCAATTTTTACGACTCAGACGCATATGTTCAGAGGAAGATCATTTCATAGAACAATCAAAACAATTGGCGTCCAGATTCTGCTTTAGGGGATACAATGAATGTGACCTACAGAAAGCTTTTGAACATGCTTATTATACCCCACGCATAGATCTATTGAAAAAACGCCTCTATATTTGGTCACTCAGCATAGCAGACAAGCAAATGTAATTCGTACCATTGTTGCTAGACATTGGAATGTTCTGAGTCTAGGCAATAAATTGAAGCCATATACTCAACAACTACCCAAATTTGTTTTCAAAAAAGCAAAATCACTAGCAAGCTACATCTCACCTAGCATGTTCATCAATCATTTGCAAAAAAACAAAGGCTTCACTCCACCTGTAGGTTTCTTTAAATGTGGTTTTTGCAGGGTATGTACCTTTGCCAAACCCATTAAAGTAATACACTCCAAGGTTAATAAGGATAAAACAAACCTTAAGAGTTTTATCACATGTAACACCAATTTCGTAATCTACATCCTAACATGTGGTTGTGGCAAGAGCTACATAGGAAGAACAATACGTCCCCTAAAGAATCGTATAATGGAACACATTAGAAGCATAAAGAATGGAGATCAGAGATTGCCATTGGCAAGACACTTTTTAGAATGCTCAATGGGCAAAATTGGATTTGTTAACATTCAGTGGGATAGACCATATCCCACCCCCTGTCAGACGAGGTGACCGACAGAACATCCTTAATCAGAATCTGGATATTCACTATGGACACCATGTCACCAAAAGGAATCAATATAGACTGGGAGATAAAACACTTTCTTTAAGTGTCTCTCTTCTTCCTCCCTGGCAACCCCTGTTCCGTTTAATCTTTCGTTGCTTCTCTTGTCCTGGTTCTGTTATAATCTTTTCGTAAATTAAACTCACTTTATAAAAACTTATTAAAAACTAGTTATTAATCAATTTAAAGTATATAATGTTCTACATATACTCTGGTCTTTATTGCTTAAGATTTATGTGACCAGCAAGACAAAAATTCCAATAAGCTTTTATAGTTGTTTTTGATTCCCATGCTTTGAATAGTAAATCACTGATTAACAATCAGATGAAGATAAGATTTGGTTTATGATCGAAATGTTCAAAAAAACACTGGGCAATAATACAAGGAACCAATTCATGTTGTTGTTTGTATTTTCATCGTTTAATATTCATTGGACTTCATTGTGTATTTATTTTTATTATACTTTTTTCATCATTCTTTTCATTATTTTTTTGTGCTTTCCGGTCTTTCTATTTCTTTTTTTCTTTCTTTTTCTCATCACTTCATTTTCTTGGATTGACTTTATTACACTTTGTGACAATCTGGAAAAAATTGATAGTAAAACCATACCTCAATTACTTTGAATGCTTATATGATTGGCAACAAAGTGAGCAATATTGTCAAAAGTGTATATACATGTTGTCCAGTTTTCCAAATAACATTTCTAAATAACATTTGTGTTAGATGTATCTACTTGAGTTTGATCTATAGTCTGTTCAGAATTGCATGAATTTTGGGTAATTCCAATTATTGTTTAAGATTTAATGTTCTATATATTTCATTCCCCTGCTATTACATGATTTTAATCAATCAATGCATGTTTGCATTGATTTAATTAATTATACATTTTAATTTGTGTCGCTATCTTAGTAGGTAGAGGTTGACAGAATATTATTTAGTAAATAGTATTGTCATCTTACCTCCCTGTAAGGTTTATTGCGATTGTTGTTTTGTAAACATTGATATAAACATCTGATTCAATTAACTGTTTCTCTACTGGCATTGTATTTGCCATTTCTGCCCTGCCTTCTGGTAGTAGCTCATTACGGGTGCGTTTACACTCACCAGGTGAGCAAACTCCCTTCGTACATCATGGGAGTCCCTGCTAGCACCGTGAGTGTGACGTCACTTCCGGGTGAGTTTCGTACTTCAGTCGACACGGCAGCAGGTAATTTTCACTCTTTGAGAAAGGCCCGTTGCGGCTGAAACGCGTTAGAGTTGCGGGGGGTGCCTTCCCCTCTCTCTTTTTTTAAAATATCCATGCCACAATAAAGTTTTTTCTATAGCACAGTCCAGCCTCTGTCCATTTGCTGCGCGGCCGTGCCCGCTGTCTTTCCTCCTCGGTGAGGTTACTGTGACGGGAGCTTTGTGACAGGCTATAACAGTACACCAAATATAACTGGGTTGAACTGAACGAGACTTAGATATGATAAAATATAATTTATTCCTTGAAAAAGGTGAACACACGAGATTATACAAATAACCGACAAAATATGGACACTTATGGAATGGAATGATGAAACAGTCATATCTGGACTGGCAGTTCATACAGCAATCTTCATAATCATCAAGACACGAAAGACATTTGAGTAAGGGGTGACTGACTTATATACCATTTCAACCCTTCTCTTGCACTCAAGGCGCCGAGCTGTCTAGCAAAAATCTCTTTGAAGGAGATTTTGGCTTCCCTGTAAGTGTGAAGACCGACACTTAAAAACACTAAGCCCCTTTGTTCTTTCCCTTAGCATAAACAATCAGGACAGTTAGCATTTGATCACCGGGCTATGTTAATTCTTCAGGATGCGCTTCCTGCCTTATTTAACATAGCAGATGGAGTCTGCATTTTTCAGAGCAGATCCAAAACCCCATATACATTTTAATACCTACTGTGACATAGTCCAAAGATGTTAGGCAGCTTTCTGCCCTGTTTTAGGTCAAAGTGCAGGAATAGTTACAAATGATCCATTCCACAGCTTCATATTAACTCAGACTGCTGGATGGAAAATCCAGACCACAGATTACAATGGCTCTAGTTCTCCCTCACCTGCTCTCCTAATCACTAGCACAGGTATTTAGAACAGAGAGGTTTGCATTTCAGTCTCTCTCCTTAGAGCCTGGAGGTATCGCTGCTCCCCTGTATCCAGTTTCGGGGTGGACGGCCCCTCCAAGTATCACAGTACCAGAGGATTTGCCTGGACACTTGGGACCGTGTTCCCACCACGAACAGATAAGACAAAGCAAATGTTTATTGCTGTTGCTAAAAGACTGTGCTGTATCTAGTGACCCTAAATGAGAGGGCATTGTTTTAAGCTGGGGAACCAGGTTAGTTGGCCCAGTTAGTTCGCAGTTAGAGGCTGATTCTGATGTGTAGTTAGTTCCCTGAAAGGGATAGGATTTCTTTATATGATTTGGTTTTTATTTCTTAAAAGTGACACTGTGTGAAATGCTATAACACTGATATGAGTAAACAGCTGAAGGTTAAATGTCTGAGTACCTCCTGCCTACACATGTTAAAGCTGCAGTACCTTACTTGGATGAAAATAAAGCAGGCAGAAGCCTGAGTTAAGCAACGTAATACTTTGCATGTTCCTGTTTGTTGTATAAATAACCCTAGAAGACTGTGTCGGGAAGAATCCAGACAGACGTCAGCGCTACAAAAGAGGGGCGTTTGTCACATATGGTGGAGAATGCGGGTCGACACTAAAAAGTCTGTGGGTTTGCAAATAAATGCGGGGCTTTAAAATGGCCGCCTAGCTGAACTAAAGTACAGATGCTATGAGTGAAGTCTGTCTCACTGTATATATCAGTTGTGCTTCTAGCATACACAGAGAATGTGCGAAGTGTGGATGCAATAGCACCCTGAACCCAAACAGAAAACCAAAATGTTTTGCTGAAGAAATTTTTTTTGCAGCTAGCAAGTGCTGTATGTAAGTTGCTGAAGTGAGTGAAATTGCAGCTAGCAAATTGTCTCTGCCGGGTTTCTAAAATGGCCGACGTGAAATGTTTGTTTTGCAATGCACGTAATCTTGAAAAACAGTGTCCCTTCAGGCCATACGATGATGATGACGACGACTCGTATGTGGCCCCGGGAGGAGAGCCGTACCCACAGATTAATTTAGTATGCTGGGCCTGTCGTGAAGTAGGTCACATGGAAGATGTGTGTCCCAAAATTTTCAAAGACAAACAGCTGCAAAAGCAAGCAACGCCCTGTGAGTGCAAGCAAGATGTGGAAGCTACCAGTGAGTGTGTGCCCAGTACCACTGATATCTCTGGAGCTAATAAAGCAAAAAGAAAGAAGAAAAAGAAAACTGTTCCTCAAGTCACAGGGGAAGTGACCGAGCCACTTGAACCTGCGCTGTCAGGACATGCGTCAGAAAGGCGCCGAGATGTGCTGCAGACCGGAGTGACCGGCAGAATTGTCACGGGAACAGTGGCAAAGGAAAAGGAGGAGCAAAGGGAAGCTGAATCCTTGAACCAGGATAAAGAGGCTTTGGTTTCTGCACTCCAAGCTGCCCGTCATAATTATGAAGTCCTGTAGCAGTATTTGGTGAAGGAGCGAGAATGGAGCAAGAAGGAGCGAGAATGTTGGATGAAAGAGCGAGAATCGAACGCCGAGTTACAGAGGTGTATACTTCCAGCTTTACAGGAGTACGAGGCTTTGAAGAAAACAGAGTCTCTCTTACGGAGTGAGCTGGAAGAGGTGACGACTAGTCTGGAAAAGGCCAACACCGTAATTGCCACCATGGATGGAAAACAGATTAAGTCTGACAAATCGATTGCTATCCTAAAACAGAAATACGGGAAGGCTCTACAAGAGGTTCACACGCTCAGCACAGAGGTGCAAAACTCACGCCTGGAGGGCCACGGTCTGAACACAGAGCTGGGAATGTTGAAGCAAACCCATGAGATTGCCCTGAGTGAGTTAGAGACTGTAAAGCAAGAAAATGAGACTCTGAAATTGAAAAATTCAGATTTGACTGACCAAGCAGAAAAAGTAAAGAAACAGTTGACTCAGGAAAAATTAGAAGTGCAGGAAGCACTACAGAATGCATTGATGCACACTCAGAGCCAGCACCAGGAAGAAATGGACGCTCTGAGAACAGAATTGCGACATGTGTGCACAAAACAGAATTCTCTCGTGGAGGAACTTAACGTTTTGAAAAAGGAGAAAAGCATTAGAATAATTCAGAAGCACTGCAAAGCTCTTATCCAAGGAAGAAGGGAAAGAGAAAATTATCGGCGTAAACGAGCCGCAACTATCATCCTACAGGCTTCCTACAGAGGGATGAAAATTCATCAGTTTAATCGCCGGAATAAAGCAGCCTGTGTTCTTCAATCATTCTACCGTGCCCGCATGGTACGAAACAGGTTCCTCATTATGAAAGAAGCAACTATAAAAATTCAGTCTCTGACTAGGATGACACAGAACAGGATTCGCTATCAAACCCTGAGAAAGGCGTCACTGGTTATCCAGCGGTACTTTCGCCTGAATAAATGTAGGCCTCAGGAAAGAGAGGCCCAAGGCTACATGCCTGCCGGCTACAAAGGTAAAATGCCACACGGTACAGCCAGAGTTATTGAGAGCCCCATCAAGGTGAAGGTGCTCCAGGTAATTAGCGCTTCATCTTCTAAGTACCATATAATTGCCCCAAAGGGAAAATCCCAAATCTCTGAGAGTGATGGTCGTGAGAAAATACATGGCAGTAAGAAGTACCATAAAGGTTCAAAGGTTGCAAAGCAAAAGCGACGAAGGTCAACGCTGGCCTTGAATTTATCCAGATCTCGCCACTCTGGGCCACAATATAAAGACAAAGACTATCCGGCCCCAGAGTTCCGTCAGAAGTTAAAGAGACAGTCCGACCATGTGCAAGAGACAGGAAGCGTTAAAGTGAACTCTGAGGATATAATGGACTGGAAGTCAAGAAAAAAAAAAGTAGTGGAACTAACCAATTGGGTTACACGTGCGGACTATGTCACTACTACAGTATATGCTACACTATGCCTTTAGAAAAGCATTTTTGTAAATATTGCAATGTTTTATTTTTTTTTCTCTTCATTGAAAATGTAGGTAAAACTACAAATTAATATACAGGGTTGATGGCCCTTAAGATTACAAGGCTGTAGTTAATAAAAAAAAAAAAAAATATATATATATATATATATATATATATATATATTGGTAGCTTACAATATAGGGAAAAAATGCCCTTTCCGGTTGGTAAATATATAATGAGGTTCATATTCTAGAGTAGAAAAACCCAGGGAGGTAATAGAAACTGTCTGGTTTTGTGAGTATATTTAGCATATCCTGGGTTATAAAAATGTGTGCTAGACATTTATTTTTCAAAATAGTTCCCTAATAGAGAGCAACAAAATATGTTTGCCAAGTATAGTCTCTTATGACGAAAACTATTGACCATAATTGCCGTGGAAAAAAAAAAGAGTTAATATTCGTGTTGTGAATGTTTAATATTGTACTGGGGAGTTAGCTTAAGTATTTCAGGTAGGACGCTCACCCCAGTGAGGTCCATGGCCGCTCACCCCAGTAGGTGTGAGCTGGGGAGGGGGATATGTGACATAGTCCAAAGATGTTAGGCAGCTTTCCATCCCGTTTTAGGTCAGAAAGTGCAGGAATAGTTAAAAATGATCCATTTCACAGCTTCACATTAACTCAGACTGCTGTATGGAAAATCCAGACCACAGATTACAATGGGTCTAGTTCTCCCTCACCTGCTCTTCTAATCACTTGCACAGGTATTTAGAACAGAGAGGTTTGTATTTCACTCTCTCTCCTTAGAGCCTGGAGGCTGGGGGTATCGCTGCTCCCCGGAATCCAGTTCGGGGTGGACAGCCCCTCCAAGTATCACAGTACCAGAGGATTTGCTGGACACTTGGGACCGTGTTCCCACCACGAACAGATAAGACAAAGCAAATGTTTATTGCTGTTGCTAAAAGACTGTGCTGTATCTAGTGACCCTAAATGAGAGGGCATTGTTTTAAGCTGGGGAACCAGGTTAGTTGGCCCAGTTAGTTCGCAGTTAGAGGCTGATTCTGATGTGTAGTTAGTTCCCTGAAAGAGATAGGATTTCTTTATATGATTTGGTTTTTATTTCTTAAAAATAACACTGTGTGAAATGCTATAACACTGATATGAGTAAACAGCTGAAGGTTAAATGTCTGAGTACTTCCTGCCTACACATGTTAAAGTTGCAGTACCTTACTTGGATGAAAATAAAGCAGGCAGAAGTCTGAGTTAAGCAACGTAATACTTTGCATGTTCCTGTTTGTTGTATAAATAACCCTAGAAGACTGTGTCGGGAAGAACCCAGACAGACGTCAGCGCTACAAAAGAGGGGCGTTTGTCACACTACACATATTAAAATACCCGGTTCTGGTAGGTCCAACGGGTCCAAACTTTCCAGACCTTAATGCCGGAAGTGGTATACTATAGGGTCCAAATTTCAGCCTGCTACGACCTTCGGAACCGGAGTTATACAAATATCACATAAACCGTTTCATATTTTATTATAAAAATCTCCGCTTAAAAGAAATCTCAGCGTTTCACTAAATCTCCATTGAAAACAACGGGCTCCGCCGCCATGGGTTTCAATGGAGCAACTCCGCCGTTGTCGTCAATGGAGTTTCCCGCCATAGATTTTCAATGGAGGAACCGCCGCCATTGAAGTCTATGAGAAAATCCACAAATCTTTACCTTCGTCCATACTCCGTCTGGTTGGTCTGAGGGGGCTGGGAAGGGGCATGCATTAAAGCCGGAACCTTGGCTATGTGCCACCCAAATCCCATCCCTCTGGTCATTTCAGAACCGGAGATATGGACTTACACATTTCAACATTTTACACTTAGTCGTTTTTTCGCCATGCGGCTTTTCCCCATTGGAATCAATGGCCGGCGCCGCCATTGACAATGCATGGCGCCCGTCGCCATTAGATTCAATGGTGCGACCCTCCTCCGCTCGACCCTTTACGGGGGTCCCTCATTCCCGGACCCGGTGTGGGGGTTCCTAGGGGTTAGGGACAAAAATAACTTTATTCCCAGGGGCCCTAGAACCCATGATTCCCACGCCAATTGTCGTTGAACTTGACCATAGTGATTAAACTCTTTTAAAAGACATTGTATCCGCTTTTGCGGTCTGCGGTTTGGATGGCTGCCAACCTGTTCCTCGAGGCCGGCGTTGAGGAATCAAATCAGCTTTATTGGCATGACGAAAGAACATTTCAGTATTGCCAAAGCGTGGATAATAGGGGGTGGGGGACAATAATTATACGAATACTAGGGGGTAGGGTATAATGATTGCACGGTATATGGGTAACAGTTTTGTACAGGGGTGTAGGGGTTAGTGGACGTCTCTCAGCTTGTGGCAGGTGCTGATATAGTGTGCGGCCAGTTCTGCTGTGGTTTCATCTTCTCCCAGGAGGATCGCTATTTTTTGGTTCTCTTCTGTATTATTAAAGTTCTGGATAACAGCAGTGAGTTTCTCTAGGAGGGCACTCCTCACTTCAGAGTATTGTGTGCAACGCAACAGGAAGTGAGTTTCATCTTCTACCTCTCCTAGCTCACATCTTTGGCACAGTCTCATCTCCCGGGGCTTCCAGTTCTGTCTGTGCCTGCCTGTTTCTATTTCTAGGCTGTGGGCACTTATTCTGTACTGGCTCAGGGTCTGTCTCTGTTTTGGGTCTTTTACCTTCAGTAGGTAGGGTGCCAGAGTGTATTCTCTCTGTAGGCTGTGGTAGGTCTCCAGCTTCTTTGAGCGTTGGATATCATTTTCCTACATTGTCACATATTGCTTCTTCATTTCGTTGGCGATTGAGTTGATTTCTTTTTTCGGCAGGTTGTTAATCTGTGTGGGGTTTTGTCCTTGGAGTGAGAGGACAAGTTGTTTGATGGCATAGGGTTTAGTGAGGAGGTCCTGACTTTGCATTGCTCTGTAGCAGTAAGACTGTGGGTGGCTGGTGTTTACGTGAGTCCAGAATGTCAGTGCTCTCTTCTGTACCGTGAGCAGTAGAGGAAAGCGGCCCAGCTCAGCCTGGCATGCATTGTTTGATGTACTCCTGTGTACTTGGAGAAGGTATTTGCAGAATTCCAGATGCAGTATTTCTGTTGGGCTGGTATCCCATTTTGTGGAGTCTGGGTATGTTACAGGGCCCCACACCTCGCTGCCATACAGAAGGTTGGTGTGATGATGCTGTTGAATATTTTCTCCCAGATTCTTATTGGTGGTTTGAGGTGGTACATCTGTTTCCTTATTGCATAAAATGCTCTGCGGGCTTCTCCTTCAGTGTATTTATGGCCAGGTTGAATTTCCCTGATGAGCTGATTGTTAGACCAAGGTATGTGTATCTCGCTGTCTGTTCCAGTGCATTGTCGTCCAGTGTGAATTGCGATATGATTTGATGTGTTTTAGATTTTTTCTGGAATACCATTATTCTGGTTTTTTCTAGGTTCACAGAGAGTGCCCAGGTCTGGCTGAATTTTTCTAGTATTGCCAGTTTCTGTTGGCGGCCCTGTCCTGTTGGAGACAGCAGGAGCAGGTTGTCTGCGTATAGTAGAGACTTAATCTCAGTTCCAGCCAAGATGAGCCCAGGTGCTGAGGAGGATTCTAGGGCTGCTGCGAGCTCATTGATGTAGATGTTAAACAGTGTGGGACTCAGGCTGCAGCGACACACACACACAGTGACACACACACAGTGACACACACACAGTGACACACACACAGTGACACACACCTTCTGTGGGACTCAGGCTGCAGCCCTGTCTAACTCCACGGCCTTGATGGAAGAAGTCTGTCCTTTTGTTATTAACTTTCACGCAGCATTTGTATTCAGAGTACATACTTTTGTACAGCCCATTGACTTACAATGGGAAACCGCCGCTCCTCCTCTCGGACGCCACCTGCTGGTCGTCGCTGGAAAACAGGTCCAAAACCTCTACTTCTGCCATTAGAAAGCATGGAGGCTCAATGGCGACCTATGGATGGCTGCAAAATGGAGCCTGAAAAGGTGGGAAATTTACACAAAGGGCTATAATCACTATTTTAACATTAACCCCTTCCCTCCCGCATCAACCCTAGTGTATGTGTGCGTGCAAACACCAGGATAACACAATACAGTTACACAGGGGAATAAACATTTGGATACTGAAGCAAGGTAAAAAAACACATTACTGGACCTCAGTCCAGTTAACCCCTTGCTTCCCATGTGAGAGTAGAGGGTGGCCAAACGGGGTATAACCCCTTTAATCCCGGGCCAAACCCCCTATATCTTGACAGTTACTTTGCCTGCTATGTGCAGGCAGCACTTTCCTAAAACGGGACCTGTGGATTGCGCTGTGCGCATGGAGCTTGGAGCGCACATGACGCCGATGACGTCACTTTGCGCACTGGGATCTTTGGTCGCGCATCTCTGGCAATCACACAGGAGGTATGTTTAAGGCTCTAATTATCAGCTGTGTATCATCTGTTAGGCGCGAAAATCCTCCTCCCTCCCTCTTTCCTTGCCCGACGCAATGATTTCCCCCTCCCCCAAACTCCTTTGCCGGGACACAATGGGTTTAACACCCCCCCCCCCCCCCCCCCGACTCCATGTATTCTCACCCCCGGAACGCAATGGTTTCTCCATCCTCATGCCTCCTTGCCGGTAAGAAATTGTTTCTCCCTCCCCACCCCCAGGACACAATGGTTTCTCCCTCCCCCTCCACCCCCGGGACACAATGGTTTCTCCCTCCATTCTCATACCTTGCCGGTACTCAATGGTTTCTCCCTCCTCTTTCCTTGCCGGTACGCAATGGTTTCTCCCTCCCCCTTTTCCTTGCCGGGACGCAATGGTTTCTCCCTCTCCCCCCTTTCCTTGCCGGGACGCAATGGTTTTTCCCTCCCCTTTCCGGCACGCAATGGTTTCTCCCTCCCTCTTTCCTTGCCGGGACGCAATGGTTTCTCCCCCCCCCCTTTCCTTGCCTGTACACAGTGGTTTCTCCCTCCCCCCCTTTCCTTGCCGGTATACAGTGGTTTCTCCCTCCCCTCCTTTCCTTGCCGGGACGCAATGGTTTCTCCCTGCCCCCCCCTTTCCTTGCCGGTACACAATGGTTTCTCCCTCCCCCTTTCCTTGCCGGGACACAATGGTTTCTCCCTGTCACCCTTTCCTTGCCGGGACACAGTTGTTTCTCCCTCCCCCCCTTTCCTTGCCGGTACACAGTGGTTTCTCACTCCCCTCCTTTCCTTGCCGGGACACAATGGTTTCTCCCTCCCCTCCTTTCCTTGCCGGGACACAGTGGTTTCTCCCTCCCCCCCCCCTTTCCTTGCCGTGACACAATGGTTTCTCCCCCCCCCCCCTTTCCTTGCCGGGACACAATGGTTTCTCCCTCCTCCCCTTTCCTTGCCGGGACACAGTGGTTTCTCCCTCCCCCTTTCCTTGCCGGGACAGTGGTTTCTCCCTCCCCCCCTTTCCTTGCCGGGACACAGTGGTTTCTCCCTCCCCCCTTTCTTTGCCGGGACACAATGGTTTCTCCCTCCCCCCCCCTTTCCTTGCCGGTACACAGTGGTTTCTCCCTCCCCTCCTTTCCTTGCCGGGACACAGTGGTTTCTCCCTCCCCCCCTTTCCTTGCCGGGACACAGTGGTTTCTCCCTCCCCCCTTTCCTTGCCGGGACACAATGGTTTCTCCCTCCTCCCCCCCCCCTTTCCTTGCCGGTACACAGTGGTTTCTCCCTCCCCCCCCTTTCCTTGCCGGGACACAATGGTTTCTCCCTCCCCCATTCCTTGCCGGGACACAATGGTTTCTCCCTCCTCCCCCCCCCCTTTCCTTGCCGGTACACAGTGGTTTCTCCCTCCCCCTCATTTCATTGCCGGGACACAGTGGTTTCTCCCTCCCCCCCCTTTCCTTGCTGGGACACAATGGTTTCTCCCTCCCCCCTTTCCTTGCTGGTACACAGTGGTTTCTCCCTCCCCCTTTCCTTGCCGGGACACAATGGTTTCTCCCTCCTCCCCCCCGCCCTTTCCTTGCCGGCACACAATGGTTTCTCCCTCCCCCCCTTCCTTGCCGGTACACAGTGGTTTCTCCCTCCCCCCTTTCCGTGCCGGTACACAGTGGTTTCTCCCTCCCCCCCTTTCCTTGCCGGTACACAGTGGTTTCTCCCTCCCCCTTTCCGTGCCGGTACACAGTGGTTTCTCCCTCCCCCCCTTTCCTTGCCGGTACACAGTGGTTTCTCCCTCCCCCCCTTTCCTTGCCGGTACACAATGGTTTCTCCCTCCCCCCCTTTCCTTGCCGGTACACAATGGTTTCTCCCTCCCCCCTTTCCTTGCCGGTACACAGTGGTTTCTCCCCCCCCCCTTTCCTTGCCGGGACACAGTGGCTTCTCCCTCCCCCCCCTTTCCTTGCCGGACACAATGGTTTCTTCCTCCCCCCCCCTTTCCTTGCCGGGACACAATGGTATCTCCCTCCCCCCCTTTCCTTGCCGGGACACAATGGTATCTCCCTCCCCCCCTTTCCTTGCCGGGACACAGTGGTTTCTCCCTCCCCCCTTTCCTTGCCGGGACACAATGGTATCTCCCTCCCCCCCTTTCCTTGCCGGGACACAGTGGCTTCTCCCTCCCCCCCTTTCCTTGCCGGGACACAGTGGTTTCTCCCTCCCCCTTTTATTGCCGGTACACAGTGGTTTCTCCCTCCCCCCTTTCATTGCCGGTACACAGTGGTTTCTCCCTCCCCCCTTTCCTTGCCGGTACACAGTGGTTTCTCCCTCCCCCCCTTCCTTGCCGGGACACAATGGTCCCCCCCCCCCCTTTCCTTGCCGGGACACAGTGGTTTCTCCCCCCCCCCCTTTCCTTGCCGGGATACAGTGGTTTCTCCCTCCCCCCCTTCCCTTGCCGGACACAATGGTTTCTTCCCCCCCCCCCCCTTTCCTTGCCGGGACACAGTGGTTTCTCCCTCCCCCTTTCATTGCCGGTACACAGTGGTTTCTCCCTCCCCCCTTTCATTGCCGGTACACAGTGGTTTCTCCCTCCCCCCCTTTCCTTGCCGGTACACAGTGGTTTCTCCCTCCCCCCCTTCCTTGCCGGGACACAATGGTCCCCCCCCCCCTTTCCTTGCCGGGACACAGTGGTTTCTCCCCCCCCCCTTTCCTTGCCGGGACACAGTGGTTTCTCCCTCCCCCCCTTTCCTTGCCGGACACAATGGTTTCTTCCTCCCCCCCCTTTCCTTGCCGGGACACAGTGGTTTCTCCCTCCCCCTTTCCTTGCCGGGACACAATGGTATCTCCCTCCCCCCCCTTTCCTTGCCGGGACACAATGGTATCTCCCTCCCCCCCCTTTCCTTGCCGGGACACAGCGGTTTCTCCCTCCCCCCTTTCCTTACCGGTACACAGTGGTTTCTCCCTCCCCCCCTTTCCTTGCCGGTACACAATGGTTTCTCCCTCCCCCCTTTCCTTGCCGGTACACAGTGGTTTCTCCCTCCCCCCCTTTCCTTGCCGGTACACAGTGGCTTCTCCCTCCCCCCCCCTTTCCTTGCCGGGACACAATGGTTTCTCCCTCCCCCCCTTTCCTTGCCGGTACACAGTGGTTTCTCCCTCCCCCCCCCTTTCCTTGCCGGGACACAGTGGTTTCTCCCTCCCCCCTTTCCTTGCCGGGACACAATGGTTTCTCCCTCCTCCCCCCCCCCTTTCCTTGCCGGTACACAGTGGTTTCTCCCTCCCCCCCCTTCCTTGCCGGGACACAATGGTTTCTCCCTCCCCCTTTCCTTGCCGGGGCACAATGGTTTCTCCCTCCTCCCCCCCCCCTTTCCTTGCCGGTACACAGTGGTTTCTCCCTCCCCCTCCTTTCATTGCCGGTACACAGTGGTTTCTCCCTCCCCCCCTTTCCTTGCTGGGACACAATGGTTTCTCCCTCCCCCTTTCCTTGCTGGTACACAGTGGTTTCTCCCTCCCCCTTTCCTTGCCGGGACACAATGGTTTCTCCCTCCTCCCCCCCCCCACCCTTTCCTTGCCGGCACACAATGGTTTCTCCCTCCCCCCCTTCCTTGCCGGTACACAGTGGTTTCTCCCTCCCCCTTTCCGTGCCGGTACACAGTGGTTTCTCCCTCCCCCCTTTCCTTGCCGGTACACAGTGGTTTCTCCCTCCCCCCCTCTCCTTGCCGGTACACAATGGTTTCTCCCTTCCCCCCTTTCCTTGCCGGTACACAATGGTTTCTCCCTCCCCCCTTTCCTTGCCGGTACACAGTGGTTTCTCCCCACCCCCCTTTCCTTGCCGGGACACAGTGGCTTCTCCCTCCCCCCCCTTTCCTTGCCGGGACACAGTGGTTTCTCCCTCCCCCCTTTCCTTGCCGGTACACAGTGGTTTCTCCCTCCCCCCCTTTCCTTGCCGGTACACAGTGGTTTCTCCCTCCCCCCCTTCCTTGCCGGGACACAGTGGTTTCTCCCTCCCCCCCTTTCCTTGCCGGGACACAATGGTTTCTCCCTCCTCCCCCCCCCCACTTTCCTTGCCGGTACACAGTGGTTTCTCCCTCCCCCTCCTTTCATTGCCGGGACACAGTGGTTTCTCCCTCCCCCCCTTTCCTTGCTGGGACACAATGGTTTCTCCCTCCCCCCTTTCCTTGCTGGTACACAGTGGTTTCTCCCTCCCCCTTTCCTTGCCGGGACACAATGGTTTCTCCCTCCTCCCCCCCCGCCCTTTCCTTGCCGGCACACAATGGTTTCTCCCTCCCCCCTTCCTTGCCGGTACACAGTGGTTTCTCCCTCCCCCCTTTCCGTGTCGGTACACAGTGGTATCTCCCTCCCCCCCTTTCCTTGCCGGTACACAGTGGTTTCTCCCTCCCCCCTTTCCTTGCCGGTACACAATGGTTTCTCCCTCCCCCCCTTTCCTTGCCGGTACACAATGGTTTCTCCCTCCCCCTTTCCTTGCCGGTACACAGTGGTTTCCCCCCCCCCCCCTTTCCTTGCCGGGACACAGTGGCTTCTCCCTCCCCCCCTTTCCTTGCCGGGACACAGTGGTTTCTCCCTCCCCCCTTTCCTTGCCGGTACACAGTGGTTTCTCCCTCCCCCCCTTTCCTTGCCGGTACACAGTGGTTTCTCCCTCCCCCCCTTCCTTGCCGGGACACAGTGGTTTCTCCCTCCCCCCCCTTTCCTTGCCGGGACACAGTGGTTTCTACCTCCCCCCCTTTCCTTGCCGGACACAGTGGTTTCTCCCTCCCCCCCCTTTCCTTGCCGGACACAATGGTTTCTTCCTCCCCCCCCCTTTCCTTGCCGGGACACAATGGTATCTCCCTCCCCCCCTTTCCTTGCCGGGACACAATGGTATCTCCCTCCCTCCCTTTCCTTGCCGGGACACAGCGGTTTCTCCCTCCCCCCTTTCCTTGCCGGGACACAATGGTATCTCCCTCCCCCCCTTTCCTTGCCGGGACACAGTGGCTTCTCCCTCCCCCCCCTTTCCTTGCCGGGACACAGTGGTTTCTCCCTCCCCCTTTCATTGCCGGTACACAGTGGTTTCTCCCTCCCCCCCTTTCATTGCCGGTACACAGTGGTTTCTCCCTCCCCCCCTTTCCTTGCCGGTACACAGTGGTTTCTCCCTCCCCCCTTCCTTGCCGGGACACAATGGTCCCCCCCCCCTTTCCTTGCCGGGACACAGTGGTTTCTCCCCCCCCCCCCTTTCCTTGCCGGGACACAGTGGTTTCTCCCTCCCCCCCTTTCCTTGCCGGACACAATGGTTTCTTCCTCCCCCCCCTTTCCTTGCCGGGACACAGTGGTTTCTCCCTCCCCCCTTTCCTTGCCGGGACACAATGGTATCTCCCTCCCCCCTCTTTCCTTGCCGGGACACAATGGTATCTCCCTCCCCCCCCTTTCCTTGCCGGGACACAGTGGTTTCTCCCTCCCCCCTTTCCTTACCGGTACACAGTGGTTTCTCCCTCCCCCCCTTTCCTTGCCGGTAAACAATGGTTTCTCCCTCCCCCCCCCCCCCTTTCCTTGCCGGGACACAATGGTTTCTCCCTCCCCCCTTTCCTTGCCGGGACACAATGGTTTCTCCCTCCCCCCTTTCCTTGCCGGGACACAATGGTTTCTCCCTCCCCCTTTCCTTGCCGGTACACAATGGTTTCTCCCTCCCCCCCCCTTTCCTTGCCGGTACACAATGGTTTCTCCCTCCCCCCCCTTTCCTTGCCGGGACACAATGGTTTCTCCCTCCTCCCCCCCCCTTTCCTTGCCGGGACACAATGGTTGCTCCCTGTCACCTCCCTTTCCTTGCCGGGACACAATGGTTGCTCCCTGTCACCCCCCTTTCCTTGCCGGGACACAATGGTTTCTCCCTGTCACCCCCCTTTCCTTGCCGGTACACAATGGTTTCTCCCCCCCCCCCCTTTCCTTGCCGGTACACAATGGTTTCTCCCTGCTCACCCCCCCTTTCCTTGCCGGTACACAATGGTTTCTCCCTCCTCCCCCCCCTTTCCTTGCCGGTACACAATGGTTGCTCCCTGTCACCCCCCTTTCCTTGCCGGTACACAATGGTTTCTCCCTGCTCCCCCTCCCTTTCCTTGCCGGGACACAATGGTTTCTCCCACCCCCCTTTCCTTGCCGGTACACAATGCTATCTCCCTCCCCCCCTTTCCTTGCCGGTACACAATAGTATCTCCCTCCCCCCCCTTTCCTTGCCGGTACACAATGGTTTCTCCCTCCCCCCTTTCCTTGCCGGGACACAATGGTTTCTCCCTCCTCCCCCCCCCCCTTTCCTTGCCGGGACACAATGGTTTCTCCCTGTCACCCCCCTTTCCTTGCCGGGACACAATGGTTGCTCCCTGTCACCCCCCTTTCCTTGCCGGTACACAATGGTTTCTCCCTGTCACCCCCCTTTCCTTGCCGGTACACACTGGTTTCTCCCTCCCCCCCCCCTTTCCTTGCCGGTACACAATGGTTTCTCCCTGCTCCCCCCCCCCTTTCCTTGCTGGTACACAATGGTTTCTCCTCCTCCCCCCCCCCTTTCCTTGCTGGTACACAATGGTTTCTCCCTCCTCCCCCCCCCTTTCCTTGCCGGGACACAATGGTTTCTCCCACCCCCCTTTCCTTGCCGGTAACTGGTTTCTCCCTGCTCCCCCCTCCCTTTCCTTGCCGGGACACAATGGTTTCTCCCACCCCCCTTTCCTTGCCGGGACACAATGGTTTCTCCCACCCCCCTTTCCTTGCCGGGACACAATGGTTTCTCCCACCCCCCTTTCCTTGCCGGTACACAATGGTTTCTCCCTCCCCCCCCCTTTCCTTGCCGGTACACAATGGTTTCTCCCTCCTCCCCCCCCTTTCCTTGCCGGTACACAATGGTTGCTCCCTGTCACCCCCCTTTCCTTGCCGGTACACAATGGTTTCTCCCTGCTCCCCCCTCCCTTTCCTTGCCGGGACACAATGGTTTCTCCCACCCCCCTTTCCTTGCCGGTACACAATGGTATCTCCCTCCCCCCCTTTCCTTGCCGGTACACAATAGTATCTCCCCCCCCCCCCTTTCCTTGCCGGTACACAATGGTTTCTCCCTCCCCCCTTTCCTTGCCGGGACACAATGGTTTCTCCCTCCTCCCCCCCCCCCCCCTTTCCTTGCCGGGACACAATGGTTGCTCCCTGTCACCCCCCTTTCCTTGCCGGGACACAATGGTTGCTCCCTGTCACCCCCCTTTCCTTGCCGGTACACAATGGTTTCTCCCTGTCACCCCCCTTTCCTTGCCGGTACACACTGGTTTCTCCCTCCCCCCCTTTCCTTGCCGGTACACAATGGTTTCTCCCTGCTCCCCCCCCCCCTTTCCTTGCTGGTACACAATGGTTTCTCCCTCCTCCCCCCCCCCTTTCCTTGCCGGGACACAATGGTTTCTCCCACCCCCCTTTCCTTGCCGGTACACAGTGGTTTCTCCCTGCTCCCCCCTCCCTTTCCTTGCCGGTACACAATGGTTTCTCCCTCCTCCCCCCCTTTCCTTGCCGGTACACAATGGTTTCTCCCACCCCCCTTTCCTTGCCGGGACACAATGGTTCTCCCACCCCCCTTTCCTTGCCGGGACACAATGGTTTCTCCCACCCCCCTTTCCTTGCCGGTACACAGTGGTTTCTCCCTGCTCCCCCCTCCCTTTCCTTGCCGGTACACAATGGTTTCTCCCTCCTCCCCCCCCCTTTCCTTGCCGGTACACAATGGTTTCTCCCACCCCCCTTTCCTTGCCGGGACACAATGGTTCTCCCACCCCCCTTTCCTTGCCGGGACACAATGGTTTCTCCCACCCCCCTTTCCTTGCCGGTACACAGTGGTTTCTCCCTGTCACCCCCCTTTCCTTGCCGGTACACAATGGTTTCTCCCTGCTCCCCCCCTCCCTTTCCTTGCCGGGACACAATGGTTTCTCCCACCCCCCTTTCCTTGCCGGGACACAATGGTTTCTGCCCCCCCCCCTTTCCTTGCCGGGACACAATGGTTTCTCCCTGCTCCCCCCCCCTTTCCTTGCCGGTACACAATGGTTTCTCCCACCCCCCTTTCCTTGCCGGTACACAGTGGTTTCTCCCTGTCACCCCCCTTTCCTTGCCGGTACACAATGGTTTCTCCCTGCTCCCCCCTCCCTTTCCTTGCCGGGACACAATGGTTTCTCCCACCCCCCTTTCCTTGCCGGGACACAATGGTTTCTGCCCCCCCCCCTTTCCTTGCCGGGACACAATGGTTTCTCCCTGCTCCCCCCCCCTTTCCTTGCCGGGACACAGTGGTTTCTCCCTCCCCCCCTTTCCTTGCCGGACACAATGGTTTCTTCCTCCCCCCCCTTTCCTTGCCGGGACACAGTGGTTTCTCCCTCCCCCTTTCCTTGCCGGGACACAATGGTATCTCCCTCCCCCCCCTTTCCTTGCCGGGACACAATGGTATCTCCCTCCCCCCCCTTTCCTTGCCGGGACACAGCGGTTTCTCCCTCCCCCCTTTCCTTACCGGTACACAGTGGTTTCTCCCTCCCCCCCTTTCCTTGCCGGTACACAATGGTTTCTCCCTCCCCCCTTTCCTTGCCGGTACACAGTGGTTTCTCCCTCCCCCCCTTTCCTTGCCGGTACACAGTGGCTTCTCCCTCCCCCCCCCTTTCCTTGCCGGGACACAATGGTTTCTCCCTCCCCCCCTTTCCTTGCCGGTACACAGTGGTTTCTCCCTCCCCCCCCTTTCCTTGCCGGGACACAGTGGTTTCTCCCTCCCCCCTTTCCTTGCCGGGACACAATGGTTTCTCCCTCCTCCCCCCCCCTTTCCTTGCCGGTACACAGTGGTTTCTCCCTCCCCCCCCTTCCTTGCCGGGACACAATGGTTTCTCCCTCCCCCTTTCCTTGCCGGGGCACAATGGTTTCTCCCTCCTCCCCCCCCCCTTTCCTTGCCGGTACACAGTGGTTTCTCCCTCCCCCTCCTTTCATTGCCGGTACACAGTGGTTTCTCCCTCCCCCCCTTTCCTTGCTGGGACACAATGGTTTCTCCCTCCCCCTTTCCTTGCTGGTACACAGTGGTTTCTCCCTCCCCCTTTCCTTGCCGGGACACAATGGTTTCTCCCTCCTCCCCCCCCCCACCCTTTCCTTGCCGGCACACAATGGTTTCTCCCTCCCCCCCTTCCTTGCCGGTACACAGTGGTTTCTCCCTCCCCCCTTTCCGTGCCGGTACACAGTGGTTTCTCCCTCCCCCCTTTCCTTGCCGGTACACAGTGGTTTCTCCCTCCCCCCCTCTCCTTGCCGGTACACAATGGTTTCTCCCTTCCCCCCTTTCCTTGCCGGTACACAATGGTTTCTCCCTCCCCCCTTTCCTTGCCGGTACACAGTGGTTTCTCCCCACCCCCCTTTCCTTGCCGGGACACAGTGGCTTCTCCCTCCCCCACCTTTCCTTGCCGGGACACAGTGGTTTCTCCCTCCCCCCTTTCCTTGCCGGTACACAGTGGTTTCTCCCTCCCCCCCTTTCCTTGCCGGTACACAGTGGTTTCTCCCTCCCCCCCTTCCTTGCCGGGACACAGTGGTTTCTCCCTCCCCCCCTTTCCTTGCCGGGACACAATGGTTTCTCCCTCCTCCCCCCCCCCACTTTCCTTGCCGGTACACAGTGGTTTCTCCCTCCCCCTCCTTTCATTGCCGGGACACAGTGGTTTCTCCCTCCCCCCCTTTCCTTGCTGGGACACAATGGTTTCTCCCTCCCCCCTTTCCTTGCTGGTACACAGTGGTTTCTCCCTCCCCCTTTCCTTGCCGGGACACAATGGTTTCTCCCTCCTCCCCCCCCGCCCTTTCCTTGCCGGCACACAATGGTTTCTCCCTCCCCCCTTCCTTGCCGGTACACAGTGGTTTCTCCCTCCCCCCTTTCCGTGTCGGTACACAGTGGTTTCTCCCTCCCCCCCTTTCCTTGCCGGTACACAGTGGTTTCTCCCTCCCCCCTTTCCTTGCCGGTACACAATGGTTTCTCCCTCCCCCCCTTTCCTTGCCGGTACACAATGGTTTCTCCCTCCCCCTTTCCTTGCCGGTACACAGTGGTTTCCCCCCCCCCCCCTTTCCTTGCCGGGACACAGTGGCTTCTCCCTCCCCCCCTTTCCTTGCCGGGACACAGTGGTTTCTCCCTCCCCCCTTTCCTTGCCGGTACACAGTGGTTTCTCCCTCCCCCCCTTTCCTTGCCGGTACACAGTGGTTTCTCCCTCCCCCCCTTCCTTGCCGGGACACAGTGGTTTCTCCCTCCCCCCCCTTTCCTTGCCGGGACACAGTGGTTTCTACCTCCCCCCCTTTCCTTGCCGGGACACAGTGGTTTCTCCCTCCCCCCCCTTTCCTTGCCGGACACAATGGTTTCTTCCTCCCCCCCCCTTTCCTTGCCGGGACACAATGGTATCTCCCTCCCCCCCTTTCCTTGCCGGGACACAATGGTATCTCCCTCCCTCCCTTTCCTTGCCGGGACACAGCGGTTTCTCCCTCCCCCCTTTCCTTGCCGGGACACAATGGTATCTCCCTCCCCCCCTTTCCTTGCCGGGACACAGTGGCTTCTCCCTCCCCCCCCTTTCCTTGCCGGGACACAGTGGTTTCTCCCTCCCCCTTTCATTGCCGGTACACAGTGGTTTCTCCCTCCCCCCCTTTCATTGCCGGTACACAGTGGTTTCTCCCTCCCCCCCTTTCCTTGCCGGTACACAGTGGTTTCTCCCTCCCCCCCTTCCTTGCCGGGACACAATGGTCCCCCCCCCCCTTTCCTTGCCGGGACACAGTGGTTTCTCCCCCCCCCCCCTTTCCTTGCCGGGACACAGTGGTTTCTCCCTCCCCCCCTTTCCTTGCCGGACACAATGGTTTCTTCCTCCCCCCCCTTTCCTTGCCGGGACACAGTGGTTTCTCCCTCCCCCCTTTCCTTGCCGGGACACAATGGTATCTCCCTCCCCCCTCTTTCCTTGCCGGGACACAATGGTATCTCCCTCCCCCCCCTTTCCTTGCCGGGACACAGTGGTTTCTCCCTCCCCCCTTTCCTTACCGGTACACAGTGGTTTCTCCCTCCCCCCCTTTCCTTGCTGGTAAACAATGGTTTCTCCCTCCCCCCCCCCCCCCTTTCCTTGCCGGGACACAATGGTTTCTCCCTCCCCCCTTTCCTTGCCGGGACACAATGGTTTCTCCCTCCCCCCTTTCCTTGCCGGGAAACAATGGTTTCTCCCTCCCCCTTTCCTTGCCGGTACACAATGGTTTCTCCCTCCCCCCCCTTTCCTTGCCGGTACACAATGGTTTCTCCCTCCCCCCCCTTTCCTTGCCGGGACACAATGGTTTCTCCCTCCTCCCCCCCCCTTTCCTTGCCGGGACACAATGGTTGCTCCCTGTCACCTCCCTTTCCTTGCCGGGACACAATGGTTGCTCCCTGTCACCCCCCTTTCCTTGCCGGGACACAATGGTTTCTCCCTGTCACCCCCCTTTCCTTGCCGGTACACAATGGTTTCTCCCCCCCCCCCCTTTCCTTGCCGGTACACAATGGTTTCTCCCTGCTCCCCCCCCCTTTCCTTGCCGGTACACAATGGTTTCTCCCTCCTCCCCCCCCTTTCCTTGCCGGTACACAATGGTTGCTCCCTGTCACCCCCCTTTCCTTGCCGGTACACAATGGTTTCTCCCTGCTCCCCCCTCCCTTTCCTTGCCGGGACACAATGGTTTCTCCCACCCCCCTTTCCTTGCCGGTACACAATGCTATCTCCCTCCCCCCCTTTCCTTGCCGGTACACAATAGTATCTCCCTCCCCCCCCTTTCCTTGCCGGTACACAATGGTTTCTCCCTCCCCCCTTTCCTTGCCGGGACACAATGGTTTCTCCCTCCTCCCCCCCCCCCTTTCCTTGCCGGGACACAATGGTTTCTCCCTGTCACCCCCCTTTCCTTGCCGGGACACAATGGTTGCTCCCTGTCACCCCCCTTTCCTTGCCGGTACACAATGGTTTCTCCCTGTCACCCCCCTTTCCTTGCCGGTACACACTGGTTTCTCCCTCCCCCCCCCTTTCCTTGCCGGTACACAATGGTTTCTCCCTGCTCCCCCCCCCCTTTCCTTGCTGGTACACAATGGTTTCTCCCTCCTCCCCCCCCCCTTTCCTTGCTGGTACACAATGGTTTCTCCCTCCTCCCCCCCCCTTTCCTTGCCGGGACACAATGGTTTCTCCCACCCCCCTTTCCTTGCCGGTACACACTGGTTTCTCCCTGCTCCCCCCTCCCTTTCCTTGCCGGGACACAATGGTTTCTCCCACCCCCCTTTCCTTGCCGGGACACAATGGTTTCTCCCACCCCCCTTTCCTTGCCGGGACACAATGGTTTCTCCCACCCCCCTTTCCTTGCCGGTACACAATGGTTTCTCCCTCCCCCCCCCCCTTTCCTTGCCGGTACACAATGGTTTCTCCCTCCTCCCCCCCCTTTCCTTGCCGGTACACAATGGTTGCTCCCTGTCACCCCCCTTTCCTTGCCGGTACACAATGGTTTCTCCCTGCTCCCCCCTCCCTTTCCTTGCCGGGACACAATGGTTTCTCCCACCCCCCTTTCCTTGCCGGTACACAATGGTATCTCCCTCCCCCCCTTTCCTTGCCGGTACACAATAGTATCTCCCTCCCCCCCCCTTTCCTTGCCGGTACACAATGGTTTCTCCCTCCCCCCTTTCCTTGCCGGGACACAATGGTTTCTCCCTCCTCCCCCCCCCCCCCTTTCCTTGCCGGGACACAATGGTTGCTCCCTGTCACCCCCCTTTCCTTGCCGGGACACAATGGTTGCTCCCTGTCACCCCCCTTTCCTTGCCGGTACACAATGGTTTCTCCCTGTCACCCCCCTTTCCTTGCCGGTACACACTGGTTTCTCCCTCCCCCCCTTTCCTTGCCGGTACACAATGGTTTCTCCCTGCTCCCCCCCCCCCCTTTCCTTGCTGGTACACAATGGTTTCTCCCTCCTCCCCCCCCCCTTTCCTTGCCGGGACACAATGGTTTCTCCCACCCCCCTTTCCTTGCCGGTACACAGTGGTTTCTCCCTGCTCCCCCCTCCCTTTCCTTGCCGGTACACAATGGTTTCTCCCTCCTCCCCCCCCTTTCCTTGCCGGTACACAATGGTTTCTCCCACCCCCCTTTCCTTGCCGGGACACAATGGTTCTCCCACCCCCCTTTCCTTGCCGGGACACAATGGTTTCTCCCACCCCCCTTTCCTTGCCGGTACACAGTGGTTTCTCCCTGCTCCCCCCTCCCTTTCCTTGCCGGTACACAATGGTTTCTCCCTCCTCCCCCCCCCTTTCCTTGCCGGTACACAATGGTTTCTCCCACCCCCCTTTCCTTGCCGGGACACAATGGTTCTCCCACCCCCCTTTCCTTGCCGGGACACAATGGTTTCTCCCACCCCCCTTTCCTTGCCGGTACACAGTGGTTTCTCCCTGTCACCCCCCTTTCCT